>NC_056445.1:24086210-24153710 GCF_018296145.1 Oncorhynchus tshawytscha
ATAATACTTGAATTGCTCCTTAGGTCATAGGTTTTTAAATGTAAATTAATTATAATGGAGTGGAATTGAGGCAGGACAGATTATGGGGAGCGGGGAACAAACTCGAGTGAGGAAGAAGGCAAGGTTCAGGATTCTGCTTTAAATAATGTCTGTGAAGGTTTTGAATTGGCTACTATTGATTGAGAACCTTAATTAACCTATATAAGGACTTTAGAAATTTGCCACCATAGACATGTTTAAAAAAAAAGAAGAGCTACAGACAGATAGGGGGAAAAGGCAGACAGAAGAGCCCTCCCTGCGCTGCGGAGACCTTGAAGGTTGGAAAGCAGAGAGGAGAAGTTTTAGAAGGGGCGCCAGGACGAGCAAAGATAACAGAATGTGTAGATAACAGTTACTGGGTGGAGACAAAAGGGAGAATTGGACATGTGGAGAATGAAAGGGGCGCTCCTACATGATAATGTCAGAACAGAAGGGTAATATACTAATCTTACCTAAGTCATTATTTAGAGTAGGTAACGTTGTTACCTAGGCAGAGCCAGGTATCAAAGGGGGATGGGTAAATTGTAGTCTAGGATAGGATGGGGCCTATTGGATAATAAACTAATAAAAAATCATTAAAAAAACATTCTAGCTAGCAAATATGCATAGAGGTTAAAGATATAATCAGATAGAACAAATGAGAAACTGTTTTTTAACCAAACCTGTATGTCCAAGATTTTATGCATTACAGGTGAATTAAAGGAGCAGGTGATTCACTCAACCCAGTCCCCGAGGAGAATAGATGGGAAGCAGCCCGTTGGGAGGGCCATACCAAGTACCCCTGGCTACAGCCTTTGCGGTAGCTACCTGGTGACATATCACACATTGTTGGAGGGTAGGACACACTGACACTGCCGAACCATCACAGAGTTAGAGAGAAGAACCGAAACCAATATGGCTCGAGGTTTAACTCTCTTAACGAAGCTTCCCTGACCCCGCCCTCCCATCACTGTGTAGCTTTCATAGAAGTGGAAGTGTGGTTTGGCCTCTGGCTGCTGATGTGTTCTCTGGGAGAGGGTGGGGCTTTACAGGAGTGCCAGTGTACCTGTGTAATGGGGGAGGGTGTCCGTATGGGGATTACATGATAACCAACTTGGGACGGTTCTGGGATTGGAGAAGAGGGTATCCTTATAGCATAGGGGATCCCACAAAGGTGGATAGGTTTTCCATGATGTGGGGGAAACCTGGGAGCACTATTGAACTTTGTAAAGGTGATGAAATCCTACTAACCATCAAAACTATTAAGCTCTCTGATGCAGGCACTTACACCCTCGGACTACAAAGGACCGGGACAGACACGATGGGTGTGTTTTCTATTAAGGTGCTGCCAAAACCACAGAGGTCCCAGACGAACCAGAGCCAGACACACTCCTCTACCACCCCTGGACCGAACCTGCCACCTACCACCACTGTGTCAAATATCATTCAGGTAATTAACGTTAGACTATTCAGCTATTGATCAATTAGGCACTGAGACTGGTTTTGATGGTAGGGACAATTTGTGGCTGTCCTATATGAGGTATACAGCTAAAACCCTGAAAATAAAGGACTGCATTATATGTGGTCATGCTAGACCTGTTCTGGCTACACACCCATTTGCTATAGGAGAAGGAGATGGGTGGTTGTGTATTCTGAGAGGTTTTAACCAGGTTCAGCCCAATTCAACTCTCTGTTGCTCTTTGAGCCTTGTGTTTCCTACAGTACCTCCTCATCGGGCACCTTGGGGTGTTAAGGCGTATGGGGGCAACTACAGTTGCATCACGGGTACAGGTAATGGCATAGCCTATGGGAGATTGCCTGAAGCTGATTTCAGTAGTAACATAACCATTAATGCCACTTGGCCAGTTACAGGCCTAAACCAAACTAGTGGTCTGGCTGATGTGTGGTGGATCTGTGGACCCAAAAGAGTGCTGAGACCCATTCTTAGAGGAGACTGGCAAGGTACGTGTGCTCTGACCAGTTTGATAATTCCACTGACCACTGTTGATGTTACTGCTGAGCAGCTGTTGGGTTCTGTATCCAGGGGGCCTGAAAACATTCCATCCCATGGGAGACATAGACGTAGTGCTCCATGGACGGAGGATGTAGTTGACATACACACTAATCTGTTGGGGGTGCCTGTTGGGGTTCCTCATGAATTTCAGGCATTGGGTAGGAACGATGGACTCTGGCACTTACTACCTATTATGGGTCCAGCCATAGTGGATGCTAGACATACTGCATGGATTAATTACATCTACTATAATCAACAGCGTTTTGTGAATGACTCCCGTGATGCACTCACTGGTATGTCTGAACAGCTGGAGGCCACATTTAGGGTTGCCAGACAGAATAGACTTGCTTTAGATATGCTTCTTGCCAGTCAGGGGGGTGTCTGCAAGATGTTCGGTGAACAATGTTGCACGTTTATCCCTAATAACACCAGTCTAGATGGTAGTATATCTAAGGCCCTTAGTGGGCTTGATGCACTATCTGCTGAGATGAGGACCATGGCGGGGGTGGAGGAGTCTGGACTGTTCTCTTGGTTGGGAGCCCGGTTTGGTAAGTACACTGGTATGGTGGTTACTGGATGTCTGACCCTAATTCTTGTATTTTTATTATTGATGTGTTGTGCTGCTTGCATCATACTGTGTTTTAAGAAGTCTGTTACAGATGTGGTGAAGGCTTCAGGCATGATGCCTTTGCTTGATGCTCCAGTTGGAGATGCTGATACTGAATCAAGCTTTCAGGGGAGGATGGGACTGACTGAGGATGACCCATGGTATGCTGTGGGTGAGGTAGTAGAATAAATATTACACCACCACAGTTCCTTCTTTTACATTTTTATTTTATTATAAGTTTTTCTTTCCAGTATGTTTGTTCTCCCTGTTGTGAAGGTTTGGAGTCCCTGGGTGGCATGGTGCCCACCTGGTGCAGGATAGGAGTAGCTGAGATGACCAGATGGTTTATAATAATGCTTTGCTCTGCTTTACTCTGTTTTCCATGACCAAAGTTTTATCCTACATCTTACATGTCAATAAACAATAAAGTTGTACCCTGTTTCTGTAAAAGTTTTTTAAAAGTTAATAAACTTTTTATTATTTTCATGAAATGCTATTAACATATTACTATGTTGGGACCGCTGAAATAAAGGATAATGAGTGACACCCTAGGGGGTGTCAAAAGGGGGACTTAAATTTAACACCATTTTCTTTTATTCTGTTTTTAAGTGAGCTGTTGTTCTCTTTTGACATGAGGGTTTTAAGTTCCTAGGTGGCTGGTAGCCAATCTAGTACATAGTGGGATCTAATGGAGGACATGAAGGTATTTTAAACTTTGTAACTGTTATATGATTCATTGCTGAATTTTTATTCACACACTTGGTGTGAACAATATGTACTATTCACACCCTTGTACATAACAATATGTACAAGTCACCTACGATTCCCCACATGGCAGCTTCTTGTCATTGTTGCTAGCTATATGACCTTCCAGAATCATAACACACGGACATCTGCCCCATCGATGAGCACGCATCGTCTCTGTGATGTTTATGAACCAGAAAAAAACAGCAAGTGGGGTGTCTCACCTCTTCTTCCGTCTCTGGTCCTATTTCGGTTATCAAAAGTTACCACAGCCGCAAAGTCAAAATGGACTATATCATAAAATTACATGAAAACCCTGAATTTTTGGGGGGTCTTAATTTGAAGTTAGGCATAAGGTTAGGTTTAGAATGAGTTTTTAAGAATATAAATTGTTGAAATAGGTGGGTTTTATCCATAACTATGACTTTGTGGCAACTAGACTTAGCAGATGCTCTTATGCAGAGTAATTTACAGAAGCAATTATGGTTAAGTGACTTGCTCAAGTGCACATACAGATTTTTCACCTAGTCGGCCGGGGGATTCAAATCAGCACGATTAGGCTGCTGGCCCAAAGCTCTTAAGCCCTAGGCTCCCGAGTGGCTCAGCGGTTTAAGGCACAGCATCTCAGGGCTTGAGGGGTCACTACAGACACCCTGGTTTGAATCCAGGCAGAATCATAACCGGCTGTGATTGGGAGTTCCATAGGGTGGCGCACAATTGGCCCAGCGTCGTCCGGGTTAGGCCGTCAATTTGTTCTTATCTGACTTGCCTAGTTAAATTAAGGTAAAAAAATAGAAATAGGCTACACTACCTGACACCCCAATAGTGACAACCTGTATTTCAGGACTGACGATGAAGACAACCAAGCCTGGAATTGAACAAACTGATGCATGACTGACATCTGCTGGAGGAACAGCGCAAGTACAGTGTGTCGAAGTGATGCTCCATACTAAAACTGTATAACAGCAGCTTCATGCAATGATGTATAATCCTTTGTCAGTTTCTTTATTATAACAGGACTACTGGTAAGGTGCTGACAGCGAAATATAAGCAGACTCTTACATTTTGACAAAAGGAGGCTATAGTCTGCTTTTTGGGCTCGGAGTTGCCAGGGACCACATAATACATGGCCAGACTACCTCTTGGGGGCCCTGGGGCTTCTATATATATATTCTTTTGGGGAGGGGACATCAGCTAACTTCCTGCATTTCAACACATTTGCAATGGTGCATAGAGAAAAAGGTGCAGTTTATAATGATATTCTAAACATTTTGTTATGAGGCTAAGAGAAAAGGTTGCAGTTTTAAAGCTAATTTCCTGCTATTCTACACATTTTGCTATCATATGCTATCTGGGGGCTCCCCGACCTCCAGAGGGGCCCCAACCCAAAGGCCCAGGGCCACATGCCCTATGTGCCCGTTCAGCAATCCGTCCCTGTCACAATATGTACTTAGGTACTGATAGGACATGTATTGCAATTCTCACAATTCTATATGTAATGTGATTCGATACTCACGACACTAGCTCCCTCAACTATTTTAATGGCCTCCACATAGGAGATCCAATGGATTGCCCTAACATTTGACACTTCAACCTCATAAAGTGCCTACTCTTGACATCCACTTCTGCCATGATCCACGGCAGCCATCAACCAACACTTCTGTTTCCTCTAACTATTTAGCTTCATGTAAAGTGGAGACATCAAGCTTTGACCCGGACCAGGCACTTCTATAGTCCGGGGCTTTAATAGTGAAAAACGTGACAAGGTAGACCATGCAATTTGGTACAAACATTCCTCGGGTAATATGAAAACATCCCAGAAGGAGTGCGCATTATTTCAAACTTAATCAGGAAGCGAGTAATTGTGAAATTTCAAAATGGCTGCAACAATAGCTGCTATTTGACCATAAAAACAGTTATACTGCAGATAAAAGCATGCAATTTGAAACATTAAAACATCATAGAAGTGTTGCTCGTTGCAAACTTAACCACGAATGACTGGCAATGTACTGTAGATGCTAATTAATCGATAGTCATGTGTAAAATGACTTCAGTGAAATTCTCATAAAATAACATGAAATTGAGTCATAATACATCAAATGTATTCTGTAAATTCTGATTAGTGGAAAAAATAAAAGACTTGGCCCTGGCCCACATGTACCAGTATAATGGCCTAATGCAGTGCATGATAGTCCAGCATCCTGGCATTGACACTTCTGAGAACAGAAGGGCTCATTTTTGCAGCCACACCTCAGGAGTTCTCTGTAAGCTTTGACAGTCTCGGGTAAGAGTGTCCACGAAGGTGTCCAGGAATCAACTTTTTAGCCCATCCAAAGGTCCCAAATCAAACTTTCTGGTGTAGATGCCGATAGGATGGTTTTCAGATTTGTTGACCAAATGCTAATTTGGTACACTGCTCTGTTTGAATGTTGCAGCAGTGCAGCCTGTGTTGAGGGGATGTTCTCCATTGGATGTTCTCCATTGACTTCTTAGAAGAGTTCCTGGTAGCTTGTTGTCTTGTCATAGAGAACACAGGTGTATCTCTCAAACAATGTGAAAGTGGATGATTCCAGATCAAGAGGTTGAAATGGTTTTGCTGACATCAGTCACCTCTATCACCCTTTCATGAACCTGTTTGTATCACAACCTGTGAATGTGTTGAAAGCTGACTAAGCCAAACTTGTGCATTCCAAGCTTCTCGCAAATGGTGTTTATAGAAATCTCCTAGTAGTTTTTACCCATATCAAAAGTAACCCACAGCTTTATGGCTCGCTAATCCTTGATAAGATGGAAGAAAAGCAAGGAGGACAATGATGTCTGTATCCACTGTTCCAATAATAATGGTCTGTGCACCCTTTTTAAGGTCATCAAATCAAATCAAATCAAATGTATTTATATAGCCCTTCGTACATCAGCTGATATCTCAAAGTGCTGTACAGAAACCCAGCCTAAAACCCCAAACAGCAAGCAATGCAGGTGTAGAAGCACGGTGGCTAGGAAAAACTCCCTAGAAAGGCCAAAACCTAGGAAGAAACCTAGAGAGGAATCAGGCTATGTGGGGTGGCCAGTCCTCTTCTGGCTGTGCCGGGTGGAGATTATAACAGAACATGGCCAAGATGTTCAAATGTTCATAAATGACCAGCATGGTCGAATAATAATAAGGCAGAACAGTTGAAACTGGAGCAGCAGCACAGTCAGGTGGAAGTTGAAACTGGAGCAGCAGCATGGCCAGGTGGACTGGGGACAGCAAGGAGTCATCATGTCAGGTAGTCCTGGGGCATGGTCCTAGGGCTCAGGTCAGTTGAAACTGGAACAGCAGCATGGACAGGTGGACTGGGGACAGCAAGGAGTCATCATGTCAGGTAGTCCTGGGGCATGGTCCTAGGGCTCAGGTCCTCCGAGAGAGAGAAAGAAAGAGAGAAGGAGAGAATTAGAGAACGCACACTTAGATTCACACAGGACACCGAATAGGACAGGAGAAGTACTCCAGATATAACAAACTAACCCCAGCCCCCCGACACATAAACTACTGCAGCATAAATACTGGAGGCTGAGACAGGAGGGGTCAGGAGACACTGTGGCCCCATCCGAGGACACCCCCGGACAGGGCCAAACAGGAAGGATATAACCCCACCCACTTTGCCAAAGCACAGCCCCCACACCACTAGAGGGATATCTTCAACCACCAACTTACCATCCTGAGACAAGGCTGAGTATAGCCCACAAAGACCTCCGCCACGGCACAACCCAAGGGGGGGGCGCCAACCCAGACAGGATGACCACAGCAGTGAATCAACCCACTCAGGTGACGCACCCCCTCCAGGGACGGCATGAGAGAGCCCCAGTAAGCAAGTGACTCAGCCCCTGTAATAGGGTTAGAGGCAGAGAATCCCAGTGGAAAGAGGGGAACCGGCCAGGCAGAGACAGCAAGGGCGGTTCGTTGCTCCAGAGCCTTTCTGTTCACCTTCCCACTCCTGGGCCAGACTACACTCAATCATATGACCCACTGAAGAGATGAGTCTTCAGTAAAGACTTAAAGGTTGAGACCAAGTTTGCATCTCTGACATGGGTAGGCAGACCGTTCCATAAAAATGGAGCTCTATAGAAGAAAGCCCTGCCTCCAGCTGTTTGCTTAGAAATTCTAGGGACAATTAGGAGGCCTGCGTCTTGTGACCGTAGCGTACGTGTAGGTATGTACGGCAGGACCAAATCAGAGAGATAGGTAGGAGCAAGCCCATGTAATGCTTTGTAGGTTAGCAGTAAAACCTTGAAATCAGCCCTTGCTTTGACAGGAAGCCAGTGTAGAGAGGCTAGCACTGGAGTAATATGATCAAATTTTTTGGTTCTAGTCAGGATTCTAGCAGCCGTATTTAGCACTAACTGAAGTTTATTTAGTGCTTTATCCGGGTAGCCGGAAAATAGAGCATTGCAGTAGTCTAACCTAGAAGTGACAAAAGCATGGATTAATTTTTCTGCATCATTTTTGGACAGAAAGTTTCTGATTTTTGCAATGTTACGTAGATGGAAAAAAGCTGTCCTCGAAATGGTCTTGATATGTTCTTCAAAAGAGAGATCAGGGTCCAGAGTAACGCCGAGGTCCTTCACAGTTTTATTTGAGACGACTGTACAACCATTAAGATTAATTGTCAGATTCAACAGAAGATCTCTTTGTTTCTTGGGACCTAGAACAAGCATCTCTGTTTTGTCCGAGTTTAATAGTAGAAAGTTTGCAGCCATCCACTTCCTTATGTCTGAAACACATGCTTCTAGCGAGGGCAATTTTGGGGCTTCACCATGTTTCATTGAAATGTACAGCTGTGTGTCATCCGCATAGCAGTGAAAGTTTACATTATGTTTTCGAATAACATCCCCAAGAGGTAAAATATATAGTGAAAACAATAGTGGTCCTAAAACGGAACCTTGAGGAACACCGAAATTTACAGTTGATTTGTCAGAGGACAAACCATTCACAGAGACAAACTGATATCTTTCCGACAGATAAGATCTAAACCAGGCCAGAACATGTCCGTGTAGACCAATTTGGGTTTCCAATCTCTCCAAAAGAATGTGGTGATCGATGGTATCAAAAGCAGCACTAAGGTCTAGGAGCACGAGGACAGATGCAGAGCCTCGGTCCGATGCCATTAAATTGTCATTTACCTACCACCTTCACAAGTGCCGTCTCAGTGCTATGATGGGGGGTCTAAAACCAGACTGATGCATTTCGTATACATTGTTTGTCTTCAGGAAGGCAGTGAGTTGCTGCGCAACAGCCTTCTCTAAAATTTTTGAGAGGAATGGAAGATTCGATATAGGCCGATAGTTTTTTATATTTTCTGGGTCAAGGTTTGGCTTTTTCAAGAGAGGCTTTATTACTGCCACTTTTAGTGAGTTTGGTACACATCCGGTGGATAGAGAGCCGTTTATTATGTTCAACATAGGAGGGCCAAGCACAGGAAGCAGCTCTTTCAGTAGTTTAGTTGGAATAGGGTCCAGTATGCAGCTTGAAGACTTAGAGGCCATGATTATTTTCATCATTGTGTCAAGAGATATAGTACTAAAACACTTAAGCGTCTCTCTTGATCCTAGGTCCTGGCAGAGTTGTGCAGACTCAGGACAACTGAGGTTTGGAGGAATACGCAGATTTAAAGAGGAGTCCGTAATTTGCTTTCTAATAATCATAATCTTTTCCTCAAAGAAGTTCATGAATTTATCACTGCTAAAAGTGAAAGTCATCCTCTCTTGGGGAATGCTGCTTTTTATTTAGCTTTGCGACAGTATCAAAAAGGAATTTCTGATTGTTCTTATTTTCCTCAATTAAGTTAGAAAAATAGGATGATCGAGCAGCAGTAAGGGCTCTTCGGTACTGCACGGCACTGTCTTTCCAAGCTAGTCGGAAGACTTCCAGTTTGGTGTGGTGCCATTTCCGTTCCAATTTTCTGACCCAAGTTCTTGTTCCCAAGCCCTTTTAATGGTGTCTGTGGATACCTCTATGTGGGCCTGTAGCACATCATACAGTCTAGAGACCGACCCTTTTGAATGGGGTTTGACAAGGATCAAGCTATCTAATGTAGGACTATTTGGCTTCATGCCATACTGTGGGATATGTGTCCTTACGAAATTCCTGATTTGGAGGTATCTGAAAAAATGTGTTGTTGGCATGTTGAACTTTCCCTGTAATTGTTGAAATGAAGCTAACTGACCATCTATGTATAGATTACCAATTGTTGTGAGCCCCTTCTCCCTCCACTGTGAAAACACCACATCATCCAATGCGGGGTGGAAAGCATTATTCAGGCAAATCGGGCTGTCAATGTATACAGTGGGTATGTTAAGAAAATACCTCATCTGTTTCCAGATCCTAAGCGTATAACAAATGACTGGGTTAGAGTCATAAGTGGATTTTTTCACATATGATGGGCTATTAACAAGTGCAGGGAGTGAGGAACGTTTACAGGAGGCCTGCTCAATCAAAAGCCATGCATCGCAGGTAAGCTTTCCCTCCAGAAAGACACAATGTTCAGATTAGCAGCCCAATAATACAGTTTAAAGTGAGGAAGGCCAAAGCCCTCCTCTATTTTGTACTTGCATAAATGCTTCTTTGAAATTCTGGCTGCCTTGTTATCCCATAAAAATTGAGTTACTATTGAATCCAGTTTCTTAAAATAGCTGTGTGGTATGAAATTGGGTAGACATTGGAAGAGGTAAAGAAACCTGGGTAGGACAACCATTTTAATAGCGTTTATACGACCAACCAAGGAGATAGGCAGAGTTTTCCAAAAATCTATATTTTGTTTAAGCTGATATATTTTCATGTCCCAGTTCGCTTTCAATAGCTGATCAAGGTCTCTTGTCACTACAATGCCAAGGCTTGTGAACTTGTCCATCACTGTTCTAAACGGGGTAGATTGCAGAAATTGCATATCCACAGGCCGTGATATTGGCATCAACTCACTTTTTTGCCAGTTTATCTTGTAGCCAGAGAAGGAGCCACATGTGTTTATCAAGTTAAGAAAGGGTGGAATAGAAGTTTTAGGTTTGGACAAAAACAAAAGAACATCGTCTGCATATAGGGAAATTTTGTGCTGTGTGTCCTTTATTTTAACAGAAGCTATATCGGCACATGCCCGAATGCGAGTAGCAAGGGGTTCCATGGCTATAGCGAAGAGAGCAGGCGAAATAGGGCACCCCTGTCGGCATCCCTTGAACAAGCGGAATGACTGCGACATTTCCTGATTGGTTACCACGGACGCCATTGGGTGTGCATAAATAATTCTTATCCAATTAATAAATTCCTTTCCGAACCCGAAGTGCTCCAGAACCGACATCATATATTTCCACTCAATCCGGTCAAACGCCATCTCCGCATCAAGTGCTATTACCACTACCTTATGATCGTGATACATTACGTTGAAAAGACGTCTCAAATTGTAGTGTATATGTCGGCCCGGGATAAAACCTGTCTGGTCAGGGTGTATGATGTCAGAAATATATGTTTTCAATCGGTTTGCCAATATCTTTGTCAACACCTTGCTTTCTATGGGGAGTAACGACACGGGTCGATAAGATGACATCTCCATGGAATCTCTATCTTTTTTCAAGATCAGTGCTATTGTAGCCTCATACAGTGTTTGCGGGAGTTTGGCATTTTCTTTGGATTGTTTAAACATTCGCAACATAAGTGGAGCTAGACTGGCGCAGTACTTCTTATAGAATTCTATTACATATCCATCGGGCCCAGGGGCCTTGCTGTTTGGAAATTGTGCTATCGCTGTGTTAATTTCCTCCAAAGTTATCCCTGCATCGAGTGTAGCAGCTGCCCCCCTGTCTAGTTTAGGAAGTTCACATTCAGCGAGAAAGGGTTCCATAGTTTGTGGATCAGTAGCATCGCATTTTGATTGGTATAGCTCTGAGTAAAACTGTGCAAAGCCTTTATTAATATCCTGCGGATCTGTTACTATTTTACCCTTCTTGTCTTTTATTTTGTGAATAGCTCTAGATGCCTGTACATGCCTTAGCTGTCTTGCTAATAATTTATGTGGTTTGTCACCCAGTTCAAAATAACTTTGTTGCGTTCTAGCAAGTAAAGAGCCCACCCATTTCGAAAGGATGGTATTGTATTCATATTTTAACTTTGTGATCTTCTCAAGGACTGTATACGAGGAATTCGTCCTAAAAACGTTCTCCTGTTCCCCTAACTCTCTTTTAATTTCTGTTAGCCTAGTATTGGCGCGTTTCTTCCTCTCTGATGTATAAGAAATAATGTAACCTCTAATCACAGCCTTTAGAGATTCCCAAAGGGTGTAGTCGTCAACATCCCCTGTGTCATTAGTTCCGAGGAAAAAGGCAATCTGCTCCTTCAAATACTGACAAAAAGCCTCATCTTTCAGCAGGTATGCGTCTAAGCGCCACAGTCGCCGACCTGTCGACATATTGTCGAGTTTCAGCACCATGGATACAGGAGAGTGGTCCGTAATTAGAATAGGGTGATAGGTAACCGACTCAGCTGCTGAAATGAGTTTGGAGTCCAACAAAAAATAGTCAATTCTGGAATATGATTTATGAACTGATGAAAAGAAAGAGTAATCCCTGTCTGTTGGGTGCGTCAGTCTCCAAATATCGACAATGTTAAGGTTTGTCATCAATGTATTTAGACAAGACACTGGCATTTGATTGTTGAAGTGACCTTGAAAGCTGTTTATCTAAAAGAGGATCTAACGTACAGTTAAAGTCCCCTCCAACAATAACACTTGTATCCGAGATATTTGGTATGTCCTTAAATACCCTTTGAAAAAATAATGGATCATCGAAGTTGGGTCCATATAAATTGACCAAGGTTACTGATTTCGAATTCAGTGTACCAGCCAAAATAATATACCGACCATTAGGATCTGAAATTGAGGATGAGTAAACAAACGGAATGTTTTTCCTTATCAGGATTGCTACCCCTCTCGCTTTTGCATCAAAGTTAGACTGGTATATCTGATCGATCCAGCCGACTCGTAGCTTGGCCTGAGCAGAGCGTTTAATATGAGTTTCTTGAAGAAAGACTATGTCAGCACCCAGTGATTTAAGATGAGAAAAAACCTTAGCTCGTTTCACCACATGCCCTAAGCCATTACAGTTCCAGCTGACTATCTTTATTCCACCTGGTCTACTCTGTGCTCGGTCACTATGTGGCATTTCTTATTTTAGAGCAAATTGTTGCTGTCATACAAAACTCAGAAGAAAAACGTCCCGCCGTGTGGGAGCTTGTCATGCCACCTGTACTAATAATAAATGTGAACATAAAACACAGACCCCATCCCCCCTCCCGTCCCTTTACTGAGTGACTTCCCCAAACGAAGCACTCCTTGGCTAACACACAAACCTTAGGGTGTCTAGACATACAGCTTGAACTAACTCGTCGTCTATAGATGCTCAGCATATACGCTAATATTAAATAACACTTAACACTTAACTCTCACGTTAGGGGGTGAGTGGCGCTAAAACATGATGTGCCAAACAATGCTATATTAGCCACAACATCTCACCAATCATAAGTCCCAAATTCTGATCTTCTAATCGAAAAGCCTTAGTCCGGAAATCCAAACACATTCCTGGCCTGTATTTGGTCATTTAGCCGGCTGACACAGCCGTTCTGTATCCTCAGCCAGGGAGCTTGCTTGACAAGAACAGATCGGCCTCTTTTGGGTTGTCAAACGTACGTGTTGATCCTTCGACTGTCACCTTAAACCGGGCTGGGAAGAAGAATCCATATCGGATGTTGGCCGCCCTGCATTTGTTGCGTACCTCATCATACTCTTTCCGTTGGTTCCTCACCTCCAAGGTAAGATCTGGGTAGAAAGACACCCGGCTCCGTTGTAGTTAAGGGGGAACTTTTAACTAGCCAGCTTGAGGATGAGATCCCTGGTCTGGGGATAGTGCAGCCGTACAATGAATGGCCTTGGTGGCCCGCCATTGGCCGGCTTCGTTGCCTGAGATCTGTGTGCGCCGTCGATCAGGATGGCCGTTTTGAAGTGTTCACTCCCCAGCAGGGCCGGTATCAGCTCCGAGACAAATTCAATGGGTTTCCCTTTCTCAGTGTCCCCCTGGATGCCACATATTCAGATGTTCTGGCATCTTGAATGCGACTCAAGCATTTACAATCGGGCTTTCAGGGATTTGTTGTCATTTTTGAACGTTGCGCACTGTTTCTCTATGTCCTGTAGCCTGGCCTCGCGATCGACTGTCGTCTGCTCAACCTCATGCACCCTTCTCTGAGTTGCCTTCACAGTTTCGGCCAAAGTCCCAATACTCTTTGAGATATCAGCCAACCTTGTGTCCACCTTCTTGCTTAGTGAGTTTATGGCAGCCAGTATGTCACTTTGCGTAGGCTCTGTGGGGGACTCTTGGAAGCTAGCCTCTTCAGCTAACTCCTCGTGGGTTGGCGACGTTGAAATTGGTTCGCTGTCTATCTCATTCAAGTTATCTTGTTTAGCGCTCCCTTTTCTGGTGCCTTTTCCCTTTGTCATATTTGTTTGAAGATATAGGTCGTGAGAGGTTAAGATAAATACTAATTTGTTTCAAAATGGAGCGGAGCTCTAGCAAAGCACGTCTACTCCATAGCACGCTCTCTAGCGCCCCCACAAGGACATTTCTAAGTGACCCCAAACTTTTGAACAGTAGTGTAAGTAACACAGAAATTGAATTCGAAATACTGTTGGGAAAGGGAAGCATTGTCTTTAAGACAATAGGTGAGATTTCAGGATTTACTCACTTAAATGAAATCGTCTTACCGCAACAAAGCTATGGCAGACACAATAGAGCTGAGTGTCATGAAAGCCACACCTTCATTTGCAGTTGAAATCGGAAGTTTAAATACACCTTAGCCAAATGTTGGATTCAGGATTCAGACTATATATAGCGATCTAGGCTATGACAATGATTAACTCCACGATTATTTCTACATAGTCTACTAGCCTATCGAAGGCCTTGTTCAGCCTCAACATGGGCTCTTGTTAGGTCTAAAGGCTTATGAAAACATTCAATTTTAAATGAAAAGCAGGTGTCATTATCACACAGAAAAGATGGTTGTTTTAGTAAACCGGGAAACTTGTGGTGAACTGGGAACTGGGGGGAAAAACGAGGTCAATTCATGCCATCAGTGATTTTCAGGTCAGAAAGTCAGAGAAAGATGAGTGTCTGAATTGACTGTTAAAAACTATTTTTCCCAGTCAGAGCTCATTTCGTTCTGAGTTCCTAGTTGTTTTCAAAGCACTGAAGTCAGAGATTGCCGAGTTCCCAGTTGTTTGAATGCACCATTAGATACCTAGGCTACCTCTTATTTCTGAATAGGTCTCCCTCCAAAAAGAAGCCCTTGTGTCCATATTGATTTGGGACATAGGCATATCTACACAGTAATTAATGGTGGCTGGCTGAAAATCAACTAGCCTAATAATTATTTAATTGAGGTGATATGCCTATTTTAGCTATATCAACAAACTCAATTGATTAAATGACTCTGGCAATGGAGACGTCATGCAGACGTTTGTAAGGAGTTCATGGTGAGATATTTTATAATAAACTAAAGTGTCCCATATACATGACGTGAAAGCATTATGTACACGTAGATGTCATGTAGCCGTTTTTAAGCCATTCATGGTGAGCTCTTTCATAATGAACTTAGCTTCATTCAAACTGACTTACACATGACATGTCAGTGTCGCGTGTGCACGACGTGAACCATATGTCTAGACGATGTTTCACTTGACATGGACGTGATGTGAACGCATCAGCAGTTTGATGCCATAGAAAAAAACTTGTCTCCATTGACAATCCATGTTTATTCATGGCGATATCTTATGGGGCTAGGAAGACATTAGGTGACTTGGAGAGATGTATAAGTAGCTTCACTAGTACTGACTTCTGGCCTGAATAACTCCCCATATAGGACTGCAGACACCACAGAGTGTGTGAAGAGAGGCAGCTGTTACCTGTGTGTGTTGTGCTTTTTCTCTGAGTTGTGAAAGCAAGCAGAGCAGAAACTGGCTACTCTGACCAGGTGAATCCAGGTGAAAGCTATTGATGTCACTTGTTAAATGAAAGGGAGGAGACAGGTTAAATAAGGACTTTTTAGCTTTGAGACAATCGAGACATGGATTTTTTATGTGTAACATTCAGAGCGTGAATGGGCAAGACAAAATATTTAAGTGCCTTTGAACGGGGTATGGCAGGAAGTTCCGGGTTTTTCACACTCAATAGTTTTGTGTGTATCAAGAGCGGTCCCCCAACCAAAGTAGATCTAACAAACTTGACACAACTGTGGGAAGCATTGGAGTCAACATGTTCCAGCATCCCTGCAGAACGCTTTTGACACCTTGCAGGGTACAACACAATATTAGGAAGGTGTCCTTAATGTTTTGTACACCCAGCATGTGTGTATATACAGTATATTGTAAAAACGGCTATCTAGAGCTCATTGGAGCAGTCAGCTGTGAATGCCCTCACCCTCTATATATTTAATGCTGATTGGTTGTGCCCACTATAGTGCTTTCTGGTTAGAAAATATTTTTGAGGAATTTTACTTCTTAATTGTCACTACACACACACACACACACACACACACACACACACATACACACATGGACGCAGCTGCTTTCTTTCGTATTGTTGTGGTTATTTTGATCCACACACAACATTCAGACATTTGTATTACTGTTGACAATAAAAGGTCCTCTCTCTTCAGAAGACGATTACACTCTGACCTGAGTGGGTGGGTGCAGTGTCCAGATGTGCATTTCCAAGAGTTCTGATTGGTTGGGAATGGAAGGGCTATGATGGGTGAGGGATAACTAAGGTAGGTTGAACAGCTAAACTAATGGGATTGGAGAAAAACTGAAGGGACTGTGAGGGAAAGTTAGGTAGAGAGGAGAGGAGCAGGATGTATTATATATATGTTTTAAATGTACTAGTCAAAAGTTTGGACACACCTACTCATCCCATAATTTCTCTTTATTTTTTACTATTTTCTACATTGTAGAATATTAGTGAAGACATCAAAACTATGAAAAAGCACATATGGAAACCAAATATATTTTGTATTTGAGATTCTTCAAAGTAGCCACCCTTTGCCTTAATGACAGCTTTGCACACTCTTGGCATTCTCTCAACCAGCTTCATGAATTAGGCACCTGGAATGCATTTCATGTAGCAGGTGTGCTTTGTTAAAAGTTAATTTGTGGAATTTTTTCCTTCTTAATGCATTTGGGCCAATCAGTTGTGATCATCGAATCAAATCAAATTTATTTATATAGCCCTTTGTACATCAGCTGATATCTCAAAGTGCTGTACAGAAACCCAGCCTAAAACCCAAAACAGCAAGCAATGCAGGTGTAGAAGCACGGTGGCTAGGAAAAACTCCCTAGAAAGGCCAAAACCTAGGAAGAAACCTAGAGAGGAACCAGGCTATGTGGGGTGGCCAGTCCTCTTCTGGTTGTGCCGGGTGGAGATTATAACAGAACATGGCCAAGATGTTCAAATGTTCATAAATGACCAGCATGTTCGAATAATAATAAGGCAGAACAGTTGAAACTGGAGCGCTATGATAAAACTGGCTCTCATGAGGACCGCCACAGGAAAGGGACATCCAAGTTCATTAGAGTTAACAGCACCTCAGATTGCAGCCCAAGTAAATGCTTCACAGAGTTCAGGTAACAAACATATCACAACATCAGAGGAGCCTGTGTGAATCAAGCTTTCATTGTCAAATTGCTGCAAAGAAACCCCTACTAAAGTACACCAATAAGAAGTAGAGACTTGCTTGGGCCAAGAATATTCGTGATCAATGGACATTAGACCTGTGGAAATCTGTCTTTGGTCTGATTAGTCCAAATTTGAGATTTTTGGTTGCAACCGTTGTGTCTTTGTGAGATGCAGAGTAAGTGAACGGATGATCTCCGCATGTGTGGTTCCCACCGTGAAGCATGGAGGAGGAGGTGTGATGGTATGGGGGTGCTTTTCTGGTGACAGTCTGTGATTTATTTAGAATTCAAGGCACACTTAACCAGCATGGCTACCACAGCATTCTTCAGCGATACTCCATCCCATCTGGTTTGTGCTTAGTGGGACTATCATTTGTTTTTCAACAGAACAATGACCCAAAACACACCTCCAGATCGTTAAAACTTGTTAGGGAGGATGTTCCGTTGTGGGGATCAAATCAGCGGATATTTTAGAGCGTCACTGATCGTTTTTCGTTAAAATTCAAACTTTCATGAAAACACACAAACAAGGTATTGAATTAAAGCTACACTCGTTGTGAATCTAGCCACCGAGTCAGATTTGTAAAATGCTTTTCGGCGAAAGCATGAGAAGCTATTATCTGATAGCATGTAACACCCCAAAAGACCCGTAGAGGATGTAAACAAAAATAATTAGCATAGTCAGCGCTACACAAACCGCACAATAAAATATAAAACATTCATTACCTTTGACCATCTTCTTTCTTGGCACTCCTTGATGTCCCATAATCAATACTGGGTCTTTTTTTGGATTAAATCGGTCCATATATAGCCTAGATATCGATCTATGAAGACTGTGTGGAAAACGGAAAAAAATAGCGTTTCATAACGTAACGTCATTTTTAAAAGTTAAAAAGTCGACGATAAACTTTCACAAAACACTTCGAAATACCTTTCTAATGCAACTTTAGGTATTACTACACGTCAATAAGCTATAAAAATCATCAGTGGGCGATGTAAATTCGATAGCCTGCCGTGTGGAAAAATGTCCGGAAAAAAGACAGACAATGCCTCGGGTCGGTGGTCGGAGAGAATCGGTTCCCTTTGGTCGGATCTACCAAGAATCAATTCAGATTCAAATGAGGAGACTCTATAGATCCTGTGGAAGCTGTAGGTACTGCAAGCTCGGCCCCATATATTACGGTTCACCTTTAACAATTCATGGGAGTGGCGCATGGATATTTTTTTCCATCTCCAGTGATCAGATTTTCCTGCGCTTTTCGATGAAACAGACGTTCTGTTATAGTCACAGCCGTGATTTAAACAGTTTTAGAAACGTCTGAGTGTTTTCTATCCACACATACTAATCATATGCATATACTATATTCCTGGAATGAGTAGCAGGGCGCTGAAATGTTGCGCGATTTTTAACAAAAAGCTGCGAAAATTCGCATCATCCCAAACAGGTTGGCTATTTGACCAAGGAGAGTGATGGAGTGCTGCATCAGATGACCTGGCATCCACAATCACTAGACCTTAACCCAATTGAGATGGTTTGGGATGAGTTGAATAGCAGAGTGAAGGAAAAGCAGCCAACAAGTTCTCAGTTTATGGAAAAGCATTCCAGCTGAAGCTGGGTGAGAGAATGCCAAGAGTGTGCAAAGCTGTCATCATGGCAAAGAGTGGCTACTTTAAAGAATCTAAAATCTAAAATCTATTTTGATTTGTTTAACACTTTTTTGGTTACTACAATATTATTCCATATGTGTTAATTAATTTAACGTTTTGATGTCTTCACTATTATTCTACAATGTAAACCCTTGAATGAGTAGGTGTGTCCACACTTTTGACTGGCACTGTATTGTAATGAAACAGCAGGGAGCAGGTCTCGAACCCTCGACCTTCTAGCCCGAGGTCCAGCTATCGATCGTGCCGCAAAAGCATGTGTAACGGATGTGAAACGGCTAGTTTAGTTAGCGGTGCACGCTAAATAGCGTTTAAATCGGTGACGTCACTTGCTCTGAGACCTTGAAGTAGTAGTTCCCCTTGCTCTGCAAGGGCCGCGGCTTTTGTGGAGCGATTGGTAACGATGCTTCGAGGGTGACTGTTGTTGATGTGTGCAGAGGGTCCCTGGTTCGCGCGGGAACGGTCTAAAGTTATACTGTTACACATGCTCGAGAGGAAGAGTCGATTTCCGCGTTTATAAACCCAGGGTCGTTACATTATATATATAATCTAATGAAGTTAGATCTATAAACTTGTTTTATTCCAGCAGGGGAGCCTT
This sequence comes from Oncorhynchus tshawytscha, assembly GCF_018296145.1. Taxonomy (NCBI): domain Eukaryota; kingdom Metazoa; phylum Chordata; class Actinopteri; order Salmoniformes; family Salmonidae; genus Oncorhynchus; species Oncorhynchus tshawytscha. The sequence goes on from NC_056445.1 coordinate 24,105,599, forward strand.
AAGATAAATAATACACTTGGTTAGAGAGAAATTGTATTCCGTTTTTTTTTTTTTTTTTGTAGTGAGTATGTTTGGGGCTAAATGTCTTTCCTCATCGTACCCTACTTGGCAGGAAGAGGGTATTCTTTTGAAATATGCGCATGTCCAGCAGCCAACTGAGCCAAGCTAACGTTTTAAAGTGATGTGTATTTAATCTTTAAGGGTACATTTTACACATAGCGGGGGACGTTTTCCCCAATAGTGGGACCAAACGGCCCCTTTATAAAGTTGCTGTTTTAAGTTCTGCCCACTTATGTGTTTGTCTAAGGATATCCATTATGTACATATCTAAATCTTACCAAACGTTGCTTTTTTTCTGTCAGAAAATCTAATTTTCTATTGCGCAAAACCGTGACACGCTAGAGAGAGAGGGGGGGGGGGTATTTCCCACCCTATTTGTATATGGAGATCGGAGATCGGTTATAAAGGAAGGTCAGATGAATCCTGGAATCTACTAAACCGGTTAATTCGCTCACAGAAAGAAGACGGTGGACAGATTTTCAACTGCTATGGGGATCCTCAAATTCTTCATGGGGTACAGATGCATAACCAGGGCCTAAAATGAACACCCACCACATGCCAAATGACAGTAGATTTTGGCATTGGAGGGTATAAAATGTCTATTTCACCAGCCACGTTTGCAGGTGATCAGGGCTCCACAGTGCGAGCATTTCACTCGCATTAATTTGGTGAATAAAAATAGTCAAGTATGATCTCATGTATAGTAAAACAAATGCTGCAATAGTTGTTTTAAAAGCATCTCCGCCGTTTTGTTTCATATCTGGTCAATTAATCGGGCAAAGTCAAAGAACTACGAATCCTATTCAGCACTTCGCGCTGCAACACTGCCTGGCTGTGCGTATGTGAAGAGCTGAGTGAAATATTCATTTTTAGAAGCGCTGCGCACATGCATAAAAGTTGGTCTAATTTACTTGAAACGAGAGTCTACTGAAGTGAGACTGTGTTGTTGTGTTTCTTGACTATTTACATTGTTTTGTTCACAAGCTAGGTTGTTTTTCTATGTTTGAGTTTTAAATGCTAGGGAAGAGGTGACAACGCTTCTACTAGTCAGACTGAAAGTCACAGTCACAAACATGACTCTAGTCGCGCTACCACGGTAACCTCCCGACCTTAAAGGGGGCAGGTGAAATGTTTTGTCTCATCTGTGATATTTTGGTTAAAAGACTCAGGCCACAAAACATTTAATTAAACAATGCACCACGTTAGTTACTTCTTACTAGACAATACATTTATTGTTTTAGAAACATTACAAAGCATGTTTATCAATTTTGTTGTGTTTTGTTAGTGTAATTTTAGGGGCAAAAACTATTTGGGCTGGTAAAAAAAACGAGTGGCTGGTAGAGATTTTTTAATCTAAAGGTCATTTTTATACCCTGTACATAATGCTGTGAACGCTGCCTGCTGTGTGGGGTATTGGCTTGGTTTGAAGAAGTTTCATGAAACTGTGTATGTCTAAATGACAGCTATTTAACCATGTGAGAATTTGCCTAACATAAGTCATTGGGCATCAAAAAGTAGAGCATATTTACAAAGGAATGTTTCTGATCCAAGTTGGCCTGTAACACAGGCGCTTACATCAGCACATAGATACAAATATGTTTGTGTTGAGTCCAAAGCTTACTCTGCTTTCTTGGTCTAATATGGACCAAAGCAACTTGTACTGTCTAATGCTTCACTGTAACACTAATAGCCTAGTGTGACTCTTATCTATATATATAGATATATATATGTATATATAGATATATATATATGTATATATATACCGACCGGATCTAACCTTGAGTAGATCCCACAACCTTGCATGTGTCTGTGTATGTAGGTATACATTCATTTAACTTGAGGCATAACGTTTTTTGTTTAACCCATCTTTTCTCCCTCTGTCATTAAACTTCTACTCCTGCTCTAATTCTTTCCCCTGTTCTTTCCCCCAGTAACTCCCACTCTGGGCCAGACATGTCTGTGATAGTGGGAGAGGGGCGGGTCAAAGCCTGGAGGGTCACCAGAAGCATCACCTACTACTGCACCAGCGATACCCATGCCCCCTCTCCTCCTACCTCCTCCTTATCCTCCCATCTAGACTCTCCTCTTCCCTCCCCCTCCTACTCCCTCTCTGCCCCCTTTATCTCAGACATGCCCTCTCACCCCACCGTTTCCTCAACTCTCACCCCTTCATTTTCGGATGTACCAACCCTCTCTCCATCTTCGCCCACCTCCTCCCCCCGTCCCCTCCTCCTGCTTTTCCCGTGGCTGGGCGCCCGACCGGGGGCCATGGCGAAGTACCGGGACCTCTACCTGGAACGCGGCCTGGACATCCTATCTGTGGAGAGCACTGTGTGGCACTTCCTGTGGCCTCGCTGGGGGCTGGAGTACGGGGCTGAGGTCCTGGAGGTCCTGGGAGACCCGCGTTTCAAAGGTCGCCCCCTTCTGGTCCACGCCTTCTCCATCGGCGGGTACACCTTCACCCAGCTGCTCAGCCAGATGGTCAGGGAGCCACACAAGTACCCAGGCCTGGCCCAACAGGTCGTAGGACATGTCTATGACAGCATGGTGGTCGGGTCGCTGGAGCATATGGCTAAAGGTGAGAGAGGGGAAGGAAAGGAGGTAGGATTGTCAGTTTGGATTATTTGGAAAAGAGAGGGATCTGTTACTGAGACGGTGTATGTGTGACAGAGAAAAGCCTGCACTTTACATCCTTGTTTGTCACAATGTTGCTGTGTGATGAAGACCTAGTACTCCCACCTTACCTGCTCCACAATATTGGATTATATTCAAATATATTTGCTGATTTAGAGGAGACTTTTCACACATGATAGTATGTTATTGTGTTTACTGTATGGAGAAATTACATAGGCCTATCCCATTGAATTAACAAGAACTGAAATGTAATTAATAATATAATCTGTGTGTGTCTGTGTGTGCCTCAGGCCTGGGTCTGACCCTGTTCCCTCATATCGAGCCCCTGGTGCGATACACTGCTCTGCTCTACTTCTGGCTCTTCAAGTCCCAGACGGTGTACTACTACGACAAGTCAATCCAGGTCTTCTACAACAGCCCCGTCACCGCCCCGGCGCTCTTCTTCTTCTGCGAGAACGACGCGCTGTGCGACCCCGTCGCCATGGAGGCGGTCCTCGACTTCTGGAGGAAGCGGGGCATTGCTGTGGAAACCGGGAAGTGGAAGGAGTCTGTGCACGCTGCTCATCTACGCTGTCACCCGGAGGAGTACCTCTCCACGTTGGAAAAATTTATGATCTCGCGCAACATCGCCCCCCTCAGGGAGAAGATGTAAATGGCTCATGTGCTAATCACAGTGGGGTTTGATAATTCAATAAAGCCTGCATACTCATGTTCAAAGGAAGTCTGCATTATTGACTTCCCGGTTGCAATAATAACAACCTATCTCCTAGCATTTGTTTACCTATTATTATTATCATTGCCAAGGCCATGTGGCAACATGTACAGTTATAGCATCTTCATTTTACCAGCATTGCTGTAGCAAAATAATCCTGCAGCAGCGTTTAGTCCATGACGTTGCTTGATCGGTGGTTAGGCTTTTAGCTGGACAAAAGTAGGCTACATGAGAAGTCTAATACTGTTAATATAACCGTGTGTTAGTGTGGATTTTCACTGAATTTATGTACATCACCAAGGCTCATCTGTATTTCTTGTGGTCCAGGATCCGAGTTTGGCAAACTCTGGTCTGTGACACAGTCCATACGCACCAGATAACAGCAAGGTCACTATGTTAACGGTGAAACACATGACAGACACAGCTCACTATACGTTGATTCGCAATAGATATTTATTTAGTACTTATTGTAAATATTGATTGTAATTGTTTTTACATGAGTATATATTCATTCTCAATAGCTGGTGACAGGGAGTACAGTGGGAGAGAGGAAGAGAGAGGGAGAGGAAACATTTTGAAGATGAGAAAGAACTGAAGAGGAGGAATACAGAAAGGAGTGGGAGGGTTTGAAGAAAGGAACGAAATAGAAAAGAAACACCGGAGATGGGGAAGAGATAATATCAGAGGTGGAAAAAAAGAGAGATAGGCTACTGAGAAGTCTGGACAAGAATTCCCAAGATGAGCTATATGTAATCCAAGTCTCCTGTCATCAGAGTCCAAATACACCATCATGCAATCTGCTTTGTCCTTCTGTTTGTAACTTCTCTGATCCAACCCAAGAGGGTGGAGTTAAAACAGTGATATGCAATTTCCAAGCGTTGCTGACATGATAACACAAAAGGTGATGTCTACACCTATGTTTTGATTGTCAGTGAAGTAGTTAATGACTGTCAACTCTATGAGTAGCTACTAACACAATCTGTGGGAGGTTCTCTTTTCATGCATTTCCAGCATTTAAAAAATGTATATATTTTTTAAAATTGAAACCTTACTTAACTAGGCAAGTCAGTTAAGAATCATCAAATCAATATCAAATCAAATCAAATCAAATTTATTTATATAGCCCTTCGTACATCAGCTGATATCTCAAAGTGCTGTACAGAAACCCAGCCTAAAACCCCAAACAGCAAGCAATGCAGGTGTAGAAGCACGGTGGCTAGGAAAAACTCCCTAGAAAGGCCGGAACCTAGGAAGAAACCTAGAGAGGAACCAGGCTATGTGGGGTGGCCAGTCCTCTTCTGACTGTGCCGTGTGGAGATTATAACAGAACATGGCCAAGATGTTCAAATGTTCATAAATGACCAGCATGGTCGAATAATAATAAGGCAGAACAGTTGAAACTGGAGCAGCAGCACAGTCAGGTGGAAGTTGAAACTGGAGCAGCAGCATGGCCAGGTGGACTGGGGACAGCAAGGAGTCATCATGTCAGGTAGTCCTGGGGCATGGTCCTAGGGCTCAGGTCCTCCGAGAGAGAGAGAGAAAGAAAGAGAGAAGGAGAGAATTAGAGAACGCACACTTAGATTCACACAGGACACCGAATAGGACAGGAGAAGTACTCCAGATATAACGAACTAACCCCAGCCCCCCGACACATAAACTACTGCAGCATAAATACTGGAGGCTGAGACAGGAGGGGTCAGGAGACACTGTGGCCCCATCCGAGGACACCCCCAGACAGGGCCAAACAGGAAGGATATAACCCCACCCACTTTGCCAAAGCACAGCCCCCACACCACTAGAGGGATATCTTCAACCACCAACTTACCATCCTGAGACAAGGCTGAGTATAGCCCACAAAGATCTCCGCCACGGCACAACCCAAGGGGGGGCGCCAACCCAGACAGGATGACCACCATAGTGAATCAACCCATTCAGGTGACGCACCCCCTCCAGGGACGGCATGAGAGAGTCCCAGTAAGCCAGTGACTCAGCCCCTGTAATAGGGTTAGAGGCAGAGAATCCCAGTGGAAAGAGGGGAACCGGCCAGGCAGAGACAGCAAGGGCGGTTCGTTGCTCCAGAGCCTTTCTGTTCACCTTCCCACTCCTGGGCCAGACTACACTCAATCATATGACCCACTGAAGAGATGAGTCTTCAGTAAAGACTTAAAGGTTGAGACCAAGTTTGCGTCTCTGACATGGGTAGGCAGACCGTTCCATAAAAATGGAGCTCTATAGAAGAAAGCCCTGCCTCCAGCTGTTTGCTTAGAAATTCTAGGGACAATTCGGAGGTCTGCGTCTTGTGACCGTAGCGTACGTGTAGGTATGTACGGCAGGACCAAATCAGAGAGATAGGTAGGAGCAAGCCCATGTAATGCTTTGTAGGTTAGCAGTAAAACCTTGAAATCAGCCCTTGCTTTGACAGGAAGCCAGTGTAGAGAGGCTAGCACTGGAGTAATATGATCAAATTTTTTGGTTCTAGTCAGGATTCTAGCAGCCGTATTTAGCACTAACTGAAGTTTATTTAGTGCTTTATCCGGGTAGCCGGAAAATAGAGCATTGCAGTAGTCTAACCTAGAAGTGACAAAAGCATGGATTAATTTTTCTGCATCATTTTTGGACAGAAAGTTTCTGATTTTTGCAATGTTACGTAGATGGAAAAAAAGCTGTCCTCGAAATGGTCTTGATATGTTCTTCAAAAGAGAGATCAGGGTCCAGAGTAATGCCGAGGTCCTTCACAGTTTTATTTGAGACGACTGTACAACCATTAAGATTAATTGTCAAATTCAACAGATTCAATATCAAATCAAATTTCTTTATAATATTTTACAATATTCTTTATAATTTCTTCGTACATATGCTGATATCTCAAAGTGCTGTACAGAAACCCAGCTACACCCATCAACATTAACGATCACCACTTAGCTGACAGTTCTGATTAACAGAAAACCTAGGAATGCACTCACTGTCTTATCTAAAAACCCCAGAGCTCAGTTTCGTCGGTTCAACCATAGGTTAACGACCTTATCTGTTTACACAGTCCACTTTTTTCTTCCTAGTTGGAATGGTGTTCATTAACTTTAATTACTCCTTGTCTGTGTCACACAATCCCATTTTATGAACTCATATTATTAAATCAGATATAATAAAACAGAGTATAAGTTTACTTAGTTACAGTTCTATTTGAAATGGGGATATTGTTTATTCATTTATTCAAGCGCTCCAGCTATGTTCTGGTGGAAGAGAAGATCTGGAGGTTGGGGGTGGATCGGCCACACCATCCAAACGCCCCCCTCCAACATCACCAGGCAAGCTGTATCCTAGAACCCACAAAGGAAAAGAGTCCCCAAGAAACACCTGGAGGTGGGAGCTGAAGGAAGATACAAGGAAAACCAACATGAGGTGGAAGCAGCTGGAGAATACTGCCCAGAACAGAGTGCAATGGAGAGCAGTCATCATTGGTCTATGCTCCTGAAGGAGCGATGGGCCTGACCAATGAAATGGAAGTTTTGCCTCTGCTGTTCATCTCAGTTTGTCTTTAATTTTACTGTCTCTACCAGGGTTTCCCAACTCTTTCCTCGAAGCCCCAGATGGTTCACTTTTTTGTTTTAACCCTAAACTGGCACACTTGATTCAGTTAAAAGCTCGATTAGTTGACTAATTGAATCGGGTGTGCCAGTTTAGGGTTAACAACACAAATGTAAATGTCTGGGGGAGCCCGAGGAGAGGGTTGGGGAAACTCTGCTCTATACCCCTCAAATCTGGCTCTCGATGCCAGGTGGGTGCAATTAATTCAGGTAGAACAGAACCAGCAGTAGTCTGGACTTCCATGGGATAAGATTTAAACAGCCCTGGTCTATACAGTACGTGTTAGTTTAATCCACAAAATACTAAGTGCATTACCATCCACCACAACTGGATGAGGAAGTAAAGGATTAATTTATGGTTAAGTATCTTGGCCAAGGGTACACTCTGAACTACCATCTCCATGTGGTCATACGTCGAGCTCTTGGCTGCAGACACCCTAGTTGGCTTGGGTTTACAGTTGAGGAGTGACCTCTGCCTAACCTCCCTAACAAAGAATCACACACTCATGCATGCACACACACACACACACACACACACACACACACACACACACACACACACACACACACACACACACACACACACACACACACACACACACACACACATTCTCTCTCTTTCACAGGCGTGCACTTTAAGAATGCATCTATAATAGGATATAACCACTGCCAAAATGAAGCAAAGAGACCAAGGTTAGAAGTGAAATTAGTATTAGGAAATAAAATGGCACTACTTTACATGGTGTTGCCACAGTATCAGATACATCTAATCCAATCTAGTATCTAATCCAAAGGTCACATACGAATAATGTGTGTGTGTGTGTGTTTGTGTGTGTTTGTGTGTTAGAAATCAGGCCTACCACTGTGTCGTCTGCAAACTTGATGACTGAGTTGAAGAAGTGCGTGGCCACGCAGTCATGGGTGAACAGGGAGTACAGGAGGGGGCTGAGGTTTATCAGACAGTGAGCGACTTTAAGAATGCATCTATAATAGGATATAACCGCTGCCAAAATGAAGCAAAGAGACCAAGGTTAAGAAGTGACATTAATATTAGGAAATAAAATGGCACTACTTTACATGGTGTTGCTACAGTATCAGATACATCTAATCCAATCTAGTATCTAATCCAAAGGTCACATATACGAATAATGTGTGTGTGTGTGTGTGTGTGTGTGTGTGTGTGTGTGTGTGTGTGTGTGTGTGTGTGTAAAACCAGTGGCCGTCTGTGACTTTTAAGATGAGGGAGGATGATTGATAGCCTTATTTCTACTACAGCATAATGGATGACTGTCATTCATATTCCATTCACCCAGCTCAACGTAACATTGATAGGTTTAGACTATTACATGATGCTCAAATTTCCCCTGTACCCATCATGAGGTTACTACAACCTAGCCTATGAATTAAAGTTTACAACATAGGTGCACAGGTTGAGAGAATTTTGAATAATCAAGGTGACAGACAGTGACACATTCAACACTGCCTTACACATTCTGCTAATAGTTGCTTTGCCTCTTTTGTGACTGGCTTGCATTATCATTTTTATGCAGTGGTACATTATTCCTCTTAATGGATGTGTTCCTGTCCACAATGACTGATATTGAGGTGTGCCTAGTGTCATGATGTGCCCCCCCTCTCTCACTCTCTCTCCTACAACCAGGTTCTGTTATCTCAGGTTGTTACGGATACAAGTATCCTGTGTGTGTTTCTTTTCTCTCCTTCTCCCCTCACAGGTGAAAATCATCACTCCAATCAGTCACCAATCATCAATCATCAATCAGAAGACACACCTCCTCCTGTTTCCTACCCAATCACCGTTACTTTCCCTTTGTTTAAAAACCCTGTCAGTTGTTTGCTGTGGAGCGCAATCTCTCTGTAAATGCCATGTATGTAGATCTCTGTGTTTCACTCTCTCTTTGTGTCTTAACCTCTATTTTGTTTGAGCGCCTCCATATCACTTTGTCTTCACCTGTGAGTATTGTTTTTGGTTATGGTGTTTGTTTGCTGGTGGGAAAAGGGGGAACCAAGACAAGTCGCCCATGGGCATTCACTACCCGTAGGCAAACTTTGTTAAATACCCTAGTTAGAACTGGGCGGACCACCCACTCTATTTTTGGTTAGTTAGCTGTTGTTGAAATAGGCTAGTCTAGCTTAGGGGTGTTTTTGAATACTTATTATTTCTTTCCTTGGGTCCAGCTCAGCCCCTTTTCCTGCTCCACCCATTACCGTGTGTTTTCCAATAAACCCTGAGTTTGACGGTAGATTTCAGTAGTCGTGGTTATTTCGTTCTCACTTTTACTTTGTCACTATTATAAATTGCATGAGTTATGTTACGGGTCTCATTACCATCCCCCCCCTAGACTGTCGGGCCAAAAGGGATTCGTAACACCGGTCATAAATTCCTGACAAAGACAATATCCCCCTGGTCATGCAGAAAGAGAGGGAGAGAGCACAGAAAGAGGACAAAGGACTTCACTTGGCCGAACTCCTAAATCCCCAAAATGGAAGAATTAAACAATATTGCTACGTTTGAGAATGTGGGAATAGTCCGTGGACACTTAACTTCTTGGTGACGGGGCAGTATTTTCACGTCCGGATGAAATGCATGCCCAAATTTAACTGCCTGCTACTCATCTCCAGAGGATAGCATATGCATATTATTAGTAGATTTGGATAGAAAACACTCTGAAGTTTCTAAAACTGTTTGAAACATTTATTTTTTAGGTCACTCTTTTTTTCAATGAGTTTCATTGGGAATGCAGATTTCTAAGGGACCTTCTTGCAGGTCCTATAGCTTCCACTGGATGTCAACAGTCTTTAGAAATAGGTTGAGGTTTTTCCTTTGTGTAATGAAGAAGTACGGCCATCTTGAACGAGGGTAACTTGAAGTGTACTGTTTGATAGAGGCGCGTGACCAGAAAGCTACAGTTTGTTTTCTTCCTGTATTGAACACAGATCATCCCGTCTTCAATTTAATCGATTATTTACGTTAAAAAAGACCTAAAGTAGTTTGAAATGTTTTGGCAAAGTTTACAGGTAACTTTTGAGATATTTTGTAGTCACGTTGAAAAGTTGGATCCGCGCAAGTTGGAACTGTGTTTATGGGACATATTGGAGTGCCAACAAAAGAAGCTCGTCAAAGATAAGGCAGGAATTATATATTTATTTCTGCGTTTTGTGACCCGCCTGCAGGGTTGAAATATGCTTTTCTCTCTTTGTTTACGGAGGTGCTATCCTCAGATAATAGCATCGTTTGCTTTTGCCGAAAAGCCTTTTTGAAATCTGACACGTTGGCTGGATTCACAACACGTGTAGCTTTAATTTGGTGTCTTACATGTGTGATTTAATGAAAGTTTGATTTTTGTAGTAATATATTTGAATTTGGCGCTCTGCATTTTCCCTGGCTTTTGGCCAGATATCCCAGAGAGGTTAAGGGACAGTTGTGACGAGTGTGTTTCATTTCGTGATCTCATGAGGTACAGGAAACACCCTAGGTCTGAAGCCCACCGTTTGCACCTGGGGCCTGGACTTCCTGACAGGCTGCCTCCAGGTGGTGAAGGTAGGAAACAACATCTCCACTTCGCTGATCCTCAACACTGGGGCCCCACAAAGATGTGTGCTCAGCACCCTCCTGTACTCCCTGTTCATCCATGACTGCGTGGCCACACACGCCTCCTACTCAATCTTAAAATTTGCAGATGAGACAACAGTAGTAGGCCTGATTACCAACAATGATGAGACAGCTTACAGGGAGGAGGTGAGGGCCCTGGGAGTGTGGTGCCAGGAAAATAACCTCTCCCCCAACATCAATAAAACTAAGGATCTGATCGCGGACTTCAGGAAACAGCAGAGGGGACATCGACGGGACCGCAGTGGAGAAGGTGGAAAGTTTCAAGTTCCTCGGTGTACACATCACTGACAAACTGAAATGGTCCACCCACACAGACAGTGTGGTGAAGAAGGCGCAACAGTGCCTCTTCAACCTCAGGAGGCTGAATAAATTTGGCTTGGCACCGAGAACACTCACAAACTTTAATAGGGATGCACAATTGAGAGCATCCTGTTGGGCTGTATCACCGCCTGGTACGGCAGGGCTCTCGAGGGTGGTGTGGTCTGCCCAACACAGCACCGGGGGCAAGCTACCAGAGTTCCAGGACACCTACAGCACCTGATGTCACAGTAAGGCCAAAAATATCGTCAAGGACAACAACCACCCGAGCCACTGCCTGTTCACCCCGCTATCATCCAGAAGTTGAGGTCAATACAGGTGCATCAAAGCTGGGACCGAGAGATTGAAAAACAGCTTCTATCTCAAGGCCATCAGACTGGTAAATAGTGTCATGGAAAATTGCAAGATTATGTTATAATGCTTGTGTTACATAATAATAGTTGTTACATTCGACAGAATAGAGTATTGTGTGTGTGTGTGTGTGTGTGTGTGTTCCACTGAGGATGGGCCTCTGAGATAGCACTGATAGAGGAGATTTACGATGTCTTTGGGTGATAAACCCTAAAGAGCATTCCAGAGAACATTAGCTAATGGTTCTGTTCTATCGTAACCAGGGAGAAACAGTTCCCTTCTGGAGTAAGGGGGCCAGACTAGTCTTTACAATGAGAACTGTTGACACAGCAGTAACTGTCTGCTATGTTTTATATATCTTTCATACAAATCTTAACCTTTTGAACTGTTCCTAAGATCTGTGGTTCGTCAGTGTAAGTTGAGAGTGGTGTATCTTGGCTATAAAAGATCTTTGAACTTTTCTGTAGTCACTTCTCAATGGTTCATTAGAAATAGTGAATTGTTGAAAGTCAAATGCTACTGCAAAGCTTATTATTATTAAAGATGTAGTAAAAGTATAACTCTGACTGGTGTGTAGTTTGTAACTCTCCTCATTTGGTGAAGCAGAAATATGCCACCACAATAGCTACCACTAGCACATTAGAGGCTGCTGCCTATATACTGTACATAGACTTGGAATCACTGGCCAATTTATTAATGGAACACTTTAAAAATGTTTACACATTTTGTATTACTCATCTCACTCATTTCATGTATATACTGTATTCTGTCCTACTCTACTCATCCAAATATTTCTATATTCTTAATTGCATTCCTTGACTTTAGATTGTGTGTATTGTTATATATTACTGCACTGTTGGAGCTAGACACACAAGCATTTCACTACATCTGCAATAATATCTGCTATACATGTTTGTGATGAATAAAATGTGATTTCATTTGATTTGTAAATAAGGTATTTATTTTTGTTTTTTTATTGTTAATACATTTCAAACATTTCTTAACCTGTTTTCGCTTTGTCATTATGGGGTATTGCGTGTACATTGATGAGGGGGAAAAAACCCTATCAGAACAAGGCTGAAATGTAACAATGTGGAAAACGGGAAGGGGTCTGAATACTTTCCGAATGCACTGTAAGGTTATGCGTAAGAACGCAACTGCACTGAAATGAATAGCCTGATTCAATGCGATTCTCCTGAATAAAAAATATTAAAGTTGATCTGTTAAGCTGTTAGGTCTGAATAGACCCATACAGCTTCCATACCGATTCTTTCTTTTTGGTCTTTTGCTATAGGCATTCCAAATTGCAGATCATTTAATAAAACAACCATATTTTCTGTGTGATAATGACACCTACTTTTCATTTAAAAGTGAATGTTTTCATAAGCCTTTAGGCCTACCAAGAGGCCATGATGAGGTTGAACAAGGCCTTCGATAGTCTACTAGCCTATGTAGAAATAATCCCCTCAATTCAAGCCCTGCATTGTAATAGCCTAGATCGCTTTTAGCCCATCTCTATAACAAGGGTTAGGCCTATATCCTCACATACCCCCTCAATTCAAGCCGTGCTTTTAACCATAAGACATCTCCACAGAAATTGATAGGTTAAGGATTGCATGTTGACTGTGATAGTGTCTGTTAAACCATTAAACTTGTGGTGACCTGGGAACTGGGGGGAAAAATGAGGTCGAATCATGCCACCAGTGATTTTCAGGTCAGAGAAAGATGCCAGAGTTTCTGAATTGGAATTCTGAGTTAGATGACCGTTCAAAACTATTTTTCCCAGTCAGAGCTAATTTTTTTCTGAGGTCCTAGTTGTCTTCACACTGACGTTGGAAGTCAGAGATTGCCGAGTTACAAGTTGTTTGAATTACGCCACTAGAGACCTGACCGCAGGAATGTCCACCAGAGTTGTTTCCAGATAATTTAATAATTCATGTCTCTACCATAAGCCACCTCCAACGCTGTTTTAGAGAATTTGTCACTACGTCCAACCGGCCTCACAACCGGAGGCCATGTGTAACCACACCATACCAGGTCTCCACGTCCGGCTTCTTCACCTGTGGGATCGTCTGAGACCAGCCACCCAGACAGCTGATGAAAATTGAATTTTATAAATGGAAATACCATGATACCATAGATACCATGACAAGATCCTGAGGCCCATTGTTTTGCAATTAATCTGCCGCCATCCCATCATGTTTCAGCATGATAATGCCCCAAGAATCTGTACACAATTCCTGAAGCTGAAAATGTACCAGTTTTTCCATGGCCTGCATACTCCCCAGACACGTCATCCACTGAGCATGTTTGGGATTCTCTGGATTGACTTGTATGACAGCGAGTTCCAGTTCCCCGCTGTAGTATCTGGGATCTACATCTGTTTATATTAATTACTATGCTGTTACTAAGTAGTAATGTATTACGGCAGTGTTACGTTAGTACACCTAATAGGAAATGCGCATGCGCACTAGGGCGCCGGGAACTGTAGAGCACGAGGGGTTTTGACTAAAGGAAAACTAACTGTACATCCAGTCTCCTGCCTGGTCATTTCTCCACAACACAAATATTACAGTGGTGATGAGATTAAACTACATAAACAGACATTGCTTGAAGGGAAGAATGTTGCGTGAGTAATGAAACTCAAAATAATTATGTAATTCGTCAGTTATTTTTATTTTCTTTCGCCAGTAGAGAAGGCTAAGCACTGCTAGTAGGTACAGTATTCAGGAGCTGCCAAGTAGCAAGACTATTGGCGTCCAGAATAGCGACACTGCCCTCTGGTGGTTAAAAAAAACTGTCATTGAACCCATTGAAATTAGGCGATCTCAGTGGAGAAATATTGTCAGAAAAAAGGAAGAAGGAACGTAACACGGTGTGTACATTATTACAAATGAGTGCAGTGAATGAAGTAATTGCAGAAACTTCTGAAGTGAAGAATTAGATGAAAATTCAGAAAAAAAGAAAAATACAAGGAATAAGGAAACTGAACAATTAACTGTGAAAATGGCAACCATTGGTCGAGTACCAGAGTTTGAGGCTACAAAAAAGGATTTTGATTCCTATTTGGAGCATTTTGAGCGTTGGCTGGCTGCAAATGAAATCAAAGATGAAAAGAAAGCAGACGTATTTCTCAGTGTTTTGGGTCCAACTGAGTATGGATTGCTGAAAGGTCTCATTGAACCAATGAAAGCAGTGGAGTTGAACTATGCAGAACTGACTGAAATTCTTTCAAGGTATTTCAAGCCTAAGCCAATTCTCATTGCAGAACGTTTCAGATTTTACCAACGTCACCAGAGTCAAGGGGAAACCGTGGCTGACTACATCCTGCTTTGAAAAGGCTGGCAAGTACATGTGAGAGTGCACGATTTCTTGATGATGCTCTCCGAGACAAGTTTGTATGTGGTCTCACAGGTGTAATATATCCCAGAAGGCTTCTGTCAGAGAAGGACCTGACCTTTAAGAAAGCCTGTGATAGAGCACTTGGACTCGAGCTTAACCACTGAATGCCAGAAAGGTGTTCACAAGGTCAGTGATGCACGTGGTGAAAAAGGCTCACAAAAGTCACACTTTTCTCATTCCCGTCCTCAAGGTTACACAAGAACAAAGCAGCCCACATCTCAAAGGTCTAAGCCAAGTTGCTACAGATGTTGGGGAGATAATCATCAGCACAATTCGATGTCGATTCCAAAATGAAAAGTGCCACAATTGTGGAAAGGTTGGACATTTACAGAGAGTGTGTAAAGCCTCGAAACGCAAAAGCCAAGAGCACACAAAGTGTCAGACGCAGCACAAGAAGAGGAAGGTACAACTGAAACAGTAGTGGAACTGTTCACAGTGTACACAGCTCAACAACTAAAAGATGGAATCTATCTCAGCATGGAGTTAGCGGGAAAACCAGTAAAAATGCAGCTGGACACCGGAGCGTCTGTATCTCTGGTTCCAGAGAGACTGTACAAAGAAAAACCAAAAGAATGCCCTCTTCAGCCCGCGTCCATCCGCCTTTCTTCATACACTGGTGACACTATTCCTGTGTTAGGGCAGATCCAGGTACCAGTCCGGTATGAGGGGAAGGAGTGGACACTATCGCTTGTCATTGTTAAAGGAGAAAAATCAGCCTTGCTAGGCAGAAACTGGCTACAAAAGATCAAGTTGAACTGGGGAGAAATCTTCAGTCTGAGAAATGACAAACCAGTGAGTCAGGATATACTCACTAACATGCTGGAGACGCACAAAGAACTTTTCAAAGATGGCTACGGTGAAATACAAGACTTCACAGCAAAAGTCAGAGTGCAAGAAGGAACCAAGCTTATCTTTCACAAACCACGTCCAGTTCCCTATGCTCTTAAGGAAGCAGTAGAGAAGGAACTGGACCGCCTACAGAAGAATAACATAATCACGAAAGTAGCGAGGAGCGACTGGGCTCCGATTGTTGTAGTCACAAAGAAAGACAAGACCGTCAGAATGTGCGGTGACTACAAGGTCACAGTAAATCGCTGCATACTACCAGAGGAATATCCACTACCAAACGCTGAAGATCTGTTTGCCACTCTAGCTGGTGGGGAGGTTTTCAGTAAGCTGGACCTGGCATTCGCTTATCAGCAACTGAAGCTGGATCCAGAGTCAGAACAGTATCTGACCATCAATACACACAAGGGACTATTCAGATTCAATTGCTTGGCCTATGGAATCTCGACAGCTCCAGCGATATTCCAACACACAATGGATTAGATCTTGGATGGTATAGACAATGTTGTGTGCTTCATGGATGACATCCTCGTGTCAGCACCAACCATTGGAGAGCACCTTGTAGTGCTGGACAAAGTGATGTCAAGACTGGAGAAATACGGAGTGAGAATGAAATGCAGCAAGTGTGAGTTCCTCCAGGACTCAGTGGAGTATCTCGGATACAAGATTGATGCACAAGGCCTGCCCCTAACCAACAGCAAGGTGGAAGCAATCGTTAACGCACCAGCACCCACAAATATCTCAGAGCTGAGGTCATTTTTGGGGCTCCTGAACTATTACGGAAAGTTTGTGGCAAACTTGTCCACATTGTTGCATCCGCTCCACCAACTGCTGCAGGTTGATACAAAGTGGAATTGGTCCCCACAATGCAAAGAAGCATTCAAGGCTTGCAAACAGCGTCTGCTAAAGAGCAAGTGGCTTTCCCACTACGACACAGAGATGAAGCTGAGACTCGCGTGTGATGCATCTCCATACGGAGTAGGAGCCGTCATCTCACATGTTCTACCGTCAGGTGAAGAACACCCTATTGCATTTGCATCACGGACTCTGTCACGTATTGAGAAAAATTATGCTTAAATTGAGAAGGAAGCCCTGAGCATAATATTCGGAGTGAAGAAGTTTCTCAAATACCTCTACGGAAGGAAGTTCCAACTGCTAACAGATCACAAGCCTCTGTTAGCCATCCTTGGACCAAAATTAGCTATACCAACCCTTGCTGAACTTCGAATGCAACGTTGGGCTCTGATATTGTTAGCCTACGACTAAGAGATTGAGTACAGACGATCCAGTGATCACGCAAATGCCGATGCACTATCGAGACTACCATACAATAGTGACTCCGACAGTGAAGATGATAGAGCAGTCATCCAGATCTCTCTCATTGACAAACTGCCCATATCTGCTTCAGATATAGCAGAGGAAACAAGGAAAGACCCAATGCTTTCCAAAGTCTTGGACTTAACATTAGGCGGTTGGCCAACCTTCGTAAATGACGATAACCTTCGTCCATTCATCGACAAGAAAGACCAGTTGTCCACTGATCAAGGATGTGTTCTGTGGGGATCAAGGGTGGTGGTACCTCACAAATTCCAGAGGAGACTCCTATCTGACCTGCATGAGGGACATCCAGGGATCACTCGAATGAAAGCACTCGCTCGCAGTTATCTGTGGTGGCCTGGACTGGATCAGGACATTCAACAGCATGTAGGCCACTGCTCACCTTGTGAAGCTGTTCGCAACAAGCCTGCTGCTGCGCCTCTTCATCCATGGTCCTGGGCTGCTACACCTTGGGAACGCATCCATGTGGATTACGCCGGGATTGACAAGCAACATTTCCTTGTTGTTGTTGATGTCCATTCCAAGTGGATGGAAGTGTTCCCTACTCAACTGACAGCTGAGAAGACCATCAATCTCCTCAGACACCTGTTCGCATCCTTTGGACTAGTCAAGGAGCTCGTATCGGACAATGGCCCTTCTTTCACGTCAAACGATTTTGAAATGTTTCTCAAGAACAACGGAGTAAGGCACATCCTGTCACCACCTTACCATCCGGCATCAAATGGAGCAGCAGAGAGAGCCGTGCAAACCTTTAAGAAGGCCTGGACTAGACTCCAGTAAGTCTTCAGTCTGTGCCCACCCACCAAAGGCTTCCCCGGTTACTGTTTTCTTACCGTAACACACCACACACAGTAACGGAACGTACACCAGCTGAACTGTTTCTGAAATGCCAACCACGTACCCACCTAACATTGTTGAAACCAGACTTGTCAAGCACTGTGGCAAAGCACCAGCTACAGCAGAAGAAAGCTCATGACAGACACTCAAAGACTGTCAGAGAATTCAAAGAGGAAGAGAGGGTGATGGTACGTGATTTCAGACACCCCAAGCGCCTGTGGAACTCAGGTGTGATCTTGCAACGCAGAGGACCTTTGACTTACCAAGTCCAAATTGGTCATCGCCAGGTCAACGTTCATATGGATCATCTGCTACGGTCCAACGCCCCAGCAGAGACATGCCGAGAGAACAAGAACAATAACGACCCCCAGGACTATTCTCCTGACTGTGGACGTACGGGAGAGACAGAGCCTGACCTTCCACCCGAACCTGGCCCACCACAGGAAGCTCAGGAGGAGCTGAGATATCCTATTCGACAGCGAAGGGCACCTCAAAAGCTTGACCTGTGAGTTGAGCTGGTTAAGGAGGTAACAGATAAAAGTAAAACAGTAAAACAAACAAACACTTTAATATGTCCTAGATAAAAGGAAAGAAAAAGGACATTACCTGGGTTAGTTATTAGGACACAAACTACATCTTCGGGGCAGAATAATTCCCTGGATTTGTGCTGGGCTCTGAAAAGTCTGTTTCAACCCAGTAGTTGAAAAATGTTTAAGAATGCATTGTTCAGATATTGCATTAGTAGTTACCTAACATATTTACCTTGTTCTCTGGGGGTTAAACACTATGGGGGAGGAGTGTAGTATCTGGGATCTACATCTGTTTATATTAGTTACTGTGCTGTTACTAAGCAGTAATGTATTACGGCAGTGTTACGTTACTACACCTAATAGGAAATGCACATGCGCACTAGGGTGCCGGGAACTGTAGAGCACGAGGGGTTTTGACTAAACGAAAACCAACTGTACTCCCGTCTCCTGCCTGGTCATTTCTCCACAACACAAATATTACACCCGCCAATATCCAGTAACTTTGCACAGGCATTGATGAGGAGTGAGACAACATTCCACAGACCACAATCAACAGCCTGATCAACTCTATGCGAAGGAGATGTGTCATGCTGCATGAGGCAAATGGTGGTCACACCAGATATTGATTGGTTTGATGATCCACTTCTCTTATTTTTTAAGGTATCTGTGACCAACAAATGCATGTCTATATTCCCAGTCATGTGAAATCCATAGATTAGGGCCCTAATGAATGTATTTCAATTGACTGATTTCCTTATATGAACAGTAGCTCAGTAAAATCTTTCACATTGTTTCATGTTGCGCTTTAAAAAAAGTAAATCTGGCACACTCAAAATAGTATAATATGTTATGTATAACGCGAACGGCTAGCAACCCAAAGGTTGCGTGTTTGAATCTTATTGCGGACAACTTTAGCATTTGAGCTAATTAGTAATCTACTTACTACGTTGTAGCTACTTTGTAACTACTTAGCATGTTAGCTAACCCTTCCCCTAACCGTAACTTTAACCCTTTACCCTAACTCCTAAAGTTAACCCTAACCCCTAACCCTAAGCCCTAGCCAAGCCAACGTTACCAAGCTAGCTAATGTTAGCGTTAGTAACTTATCTACCTAGCCAACATTAGCCACAATAAATTGTTGAATGTTTTGAATTGAATGTTTTGCAAATTCGTAACATATCATCAGAATTGCCATTCGTAACATATCATATGAAATGAATGATGGACATCCACAAATGAATACATACGTAACATATGATACTCATTGGAGTGGTTTGCATTTACGTACAGAATAATACGAAATACTCTGAGACCAAGTAGCTTTTTGAAGTTCCCAGACTATATAAAATGTGGTGGTTGCAGCTCTGTTGAAATGGCTCAAACTTCAGCTTAAAATAGCCCTTAGCATATGATTAATTTCTATTGAAAAATGATTAGCCTGGAAATAGGAAAGGTTGCCTAACAGTTTGTCTCGGGTCCACCCACTGTTATTCAAAAACTTTCAAGGACTGTTTTCTCTTTGATATCTAGGCCTATTTAAACATGACAATGGGAAAAGTGACTAATTTGGGAACAGTTCACTACCTTCAAAATGGATCCATGATATCTTTTAATTTGTAGTCAGGGCTACTCTTGTACTCTTTTATAAGGAAATACGAACACAACATGTATAGAAGATAGTGATGAGTTTTAGTTCCACTTTTTAATTGAACCTTTGAATAAAAGTGGCTATCATTGCTACCGATAATTGAGGCTATAGAGTTAACAATTAATACGCCTACATTTTCAATATTTTGTTTTGTGTTTTTAAGGGATATGATAGTTTTGCAAAATCGTTTATTGCAAAATTACAAAACAACACATCCTTGAAAGCTCTAGGTAACAATGCTACAGAAGCTGAATTATTTCATTTAAAAAATAGCATCCCTAAAATACATTGACCTAGGCCAGGGCTCTCCAACCCTGTTCCTGGAAAGCTACCCACCTGTCGGTTTTCACAGGGTTGGAGAGCCCTGGTCTGAGCCCACCTGTCGGTTTCACACAGGGTTGGAGAGCCCTGGCCTGAGCCCACCTGTCAGTTTTCACAGGGTTGGAGAGCCCTGGTCTGAGCCCACCTTTCGGTTTTCACAGGGTTGGAGAGCCCTGGCCTGTGCCCTCCTGTCAGTTTTCACAGGGTTGGAGAGCCCTGGCCTGACCCCACCTGTCGGTTTTCACAGGGTTGGAGAGCCCTGGCCCGAGCCCACCTGTCGGTATTCACAGGGTTGGAGAGCCCTGGTCTGAGCCCACCTGTCGGTTTTCACAGGGTTGGAGAGCCCTGGCCTGAGCCCACTTGTCAGTTTTCACAGGGTTGGAGAGCCCTGGCCTGAGCCCACTTGTCAGTTTTCACAGGGTTGGAGAGCCCTGGCCTGAGCCCACTTGTCGGTTTTCACAGGGTTGGAGAGCCCTGGCCTGAGCCCACCTGTCGGTTTTCACAGGGTTGGAGAGCCCTGGCCTTAGCCCTCCGTTTCAAATATAAAACCTTTTTACAACTGTTCATTCTTCAGTGCCACAAAAGCTTCAATTCTTTCAATATATTCAAACAACTCCTTAGATAAATGTATTGCACCTCTGTCAAAAAGAGCATGAAGAGCTATCAGTGCTGCAACAATACATTTTAAATATGACTTTTAAAGCATTTAATATTATTATAACAAATAATCATTAATAGTTATGAACAGAATAACAATACATTCATAATAATAAGACAAAATACATTTAAAGAAAAAATGATATAAAAACATAATTTAGAATAACACTGTGTGGTGTGTAGAAACTATGCATCTGTGTGTGGTGTGTAGAAACTATGTATCTGTGTGTGGTGTGTATAAACTATGCATCTGTGTGTGGTGTGTAGAAACTATGCATCTGTGTGTGGTGTGTAGAAACTATGTATCTGTGTGTGGTGTGTATAAACTATGCATCTGTGTGTGGTGTGTAGAAACTGTGCATCTGTGTGTGGTGTGTAGAAACTATGTATCTGTGTGTGGTGTGTAAAAACTATGTATCTGTGTGTGGTGTGTATAAACTATGCATCTGTGTGTGGTGTGTAGAAACTGTGCATCTGTGTGTGGTGTGTAAAAACTATATCTGTGTGTGGTGTGTATAAACTATGCATCTGTGTGTGATGTGTAGAAACTATGCATCTGTGTGTGCCTTGTTATCCGGCTGCCTGACTGCTCCTGTGCAAATGTGTGGGGTCTCAGCAGATCTTGAGCTTGTCCAGGTTGAGACTGATCTTCTCCATGTACCTCTGCCCCTCCACCAGGCTCTGATAGACCGTCTTCAGGGCCTCTCCACCAGGCTTGGCCAGATCAGGGCAGCCCAGGACCTGGGACAAGGAGTGCACCCACCCCCGCATGCTGGACAAGTCTTCATACACCTGACCACACCTGCTGTCTTGCAGACTCTCCTCCAGACCCCCCAGGTGGACCCAGATGGAGGCCAGGCCCTCGATGGGGGGGTTCATGGGGTTGAACTCCATCTCCGGGGGAACGTTGAACTGAGGGAATGGAGGGAGAGTAGAGGGATTTGTATATTTGTTTTTCTTTTCTTTGCATTTATAAAATATGAAATAGTTTCATGGACATTTTAATCAGTAGACTTTGCATGATACTATGCTGAGCGAGTCAGTCAGCAAAATAGACCCTCATGTTTTCTTTAACCACAGCCATGTTTGACTCATACATGCACATACACATGCGCCCACACATTGCTATTAAGCGAAGGTCTGTAGTATACCCAACCATATTTCTATTGAACAAATTGATCCTACTCATGTCCGTTGACCACAGAATACTTTGACGTCATATCACTCATACAGAGTAGCTGAGTAAGAGGTGTGTGTGGTACCTCGGTCAGATAATTCTTTATGTGGACCAAAGTGATCATGGCCAGCAACTTGATGTTGTTCCTCATTTGGACGTCCCCGTTGAGGGGCCGACCCCGTTGAGGGTGACACACAGACACAGACACCACCAGGCCCAGGTAGAGAAGGACCACAGAGACATGCATCTTGTTTTATCTGGAGAACAATACAAATACCACGCTATTTAATATATAGTAATAAAATAAGATATAACATTTAGTAGACGGTTTTTCAAAATCAACCAAGTCATACAATTTAAAGGGGCAATCCGTAGTTGCATTAAATTCATGATATGTACCCATTGAAGAATATAGCTTTGAAATGCATTAGTCCAACTGTTGTACCTCATCAGAACCCAAAATATAAGCTTGTTTTACTCCAGTGTTCGATAATAACGTAAATGTAAACAACAGTATTTAGCCTCAAAACATGGTTCAAGTCTATTAGGTTTTTCCACCACAACCAAGACGCTGCACAGAAAATGTGCTTTAAAATGTTGAAGTTATTACATTTGCTTTCATGTAAAAATCATAAATAATCTGTAAAATCAAGAAAAAATAAAATGACTGAATATGTCTAAAGTTGAATGCAAGCATAATTCATGTGTTTCTTCAAAAACTTACCTTTGAGCTGTCATGCCACTCAAATATACATACTCGTCTTCAGAATCTCATGTCCTCTCTCCTCATCCACATCTGTCCCTTAGAGCTCTATCCCCATCACCCCCAGTCAGTGCTGGAGTCAAGTCTTACCTGGTGGTTGTGAGGCTGTGGTGGATGTGTGATAACCAGAAACATCCATGCCTCCATGCATGGTTCCCTGGCTTTATAGCTGTTGGAGCCCTGTCCGGTTGACTCACAGCCTGGGTGAATCATCATCACTGTGTCACCCCCAGGTCCTGGGCAGCTCCTCTCCTCCTACCCCCCCTAACCCCCACCTTCTTCCTCCATCCGGACCCAGCCCATGGGCCCAGACACACCCAGCCCGTCATGGTGCAGGTCAGGACATTCACATACATGTATTTATGCTCCCTGAAGAACCAACACACTGCACGGTGAAATGTTAAGCTCATGTCCAGACAGCCAGTTCATGTTTTTAAGTTGAGTTTTTTACCTATTAACAACGTCTCATTGTTTGTAAGGGTTGAAAGAGACCATGTGATGAAGTAATCCATAATAGATGCCAATTATCTAGTTATAGATCACTTTACTAATGAAGTAGATGATGACTCATTCTTTTATGTGAAAATGCATTACAATGGTGTGAGTTTGATTGTATTGGATCGATTTCCATAATTCAAATTTCAATAAAATACATTTATTGCTATAGGTAATTGTGTAATTTAGCAGTGAAATGGAATTGAATTGTGGATTAAACTGTGACACGTGGTGCACAATTTAGAAGATGAAAAATGAAAGGGCACTGTAGTCCCAAAGACTATAATCAACCGAAGGATGCATTTACCTTTACTGAAGTCACTGGTATCTCAATGCAGCACTGTTTCTTACAGCAATGTGCAAAGTGAATCCCCAGAATTAGTGAATGCTAACCTTTCACCTTTCACATGGGCATCCTGGGAACCTGAAGCTGATTCTGCAATCCAAGAAGCTGATTCAGTGTTTATTGTGACAGTCTAGTAAATGTCATTTTCCCAGTATTATTTTCAAGGAATTAAAAGAAACATAGTTGGCTGATTACATTACTATTAGTAGCTAGTTAGCTAGCTATTTCTATTAAGAAAATACAAATAATGCTGACTGCAGCTTTGAAACCCATTAGCCTTAAGCTTTAAAATGATGAGTTTGTTTGCTACTGTATAGCATATTCTCTCACACCTTCTATCAGACAATGGATGCAACTGCACCACCCGCAACCACAGTGGTGCGGTCTGCCAAACCCATCACCAGGGGCAAACTACCTGCCCTCTAGGACACCTACAGCACCCGATGTCACAGGAAGGCCAAAAAGATCACCAGGACGTCAACCAACCGAGCCACGGCCTGTTCACCCCGCTATCATCCAGAAGGCGAGGTCAGTACAGGTGCATCAAAGCTGGGACAGCGAGACTGAAAAACAGCTTCTATCCTAGGCCATCAGACTTAAATAGCCATCATTAGCCAGCTTCCACCCGGTTACGCAACCCTGCACATTAGAGGCTGCTGCCCTATATACATAGACTTGGAATCACTGGCCACTTTAATAATGGAACACTAGTTTAAATCATGTTTACATACTGCTTTCCTCATCTCATATGTATATACTGTGTTACATTCTACTGTATTTTAGTCAATGCCACTCCGACATTGCTCAATCTAATATTTATATATTTCTTAATTCCATTCTTTTACTTTTAGGTTGGTGTGTATTGTTGTGAATCGTTTTTAGATACTACTGCACTGTTGAAGCTAGGAACACAAGCATTTCGCTATACCCGCAAATCTGCTAAATAGGTATGTGTGACCAATAACATTTGATTTGACGAATAACCTAATGATAATACTACTAATATATGGTCAACTGCATTTTCCATCCATGATTTAATTGAATTAATGTGAAATGTCATTCCTCATTTTTATTGTTTTTGTGATGTAGTTACTTATCTATTACCAGGGTAAGTATGAGAAACCGCAAGTTATCACAACTAGTTACCACAGTAATACCTTAGCATTGCCTCTTTATTGTGTGCTGTAATGTTGCTGCCAAAAAACAAACAAACAAAAAACATTATTGCATGTTTGTTTATGATAATTAAGTAAGACTGAACCATTTAAAGCACGTGTCAAACTCATTCCACCGAGGGCTGAGTGTCTGTGGGTTTTCGCTCCTCCCTTGTACTTCATTGATGAATTAAGGTCAATGATTAGTAAGGAACTCCCCTCACCTGGTTGTCTAGATCTTAATTGAAAGGAAAAAACAGAAACCAGCAGACACTAGGCCCTCCATGGACTGAGTTTAACACCTCTGATTTAAAGAAATGCTCATTTGCTTCAGGGTGGAAAATCATTTCAAATCAAAGCTTCATCTGTTCATTAGTTAGTCTCAGCTGTTGGTGCAGCTCTCTAGGTTGTGCTGTACTTCATCTGTGTGTATACCTGTCAAAACACTTCAGCCCTCGGCCCAATAGGACATTTCCTCTTGGTCTACTCGTTAAGACATTGGTATCTCCCATGGGCGACCCGGGTTCAGATCCTGGCTGTGACACGTTGTCACGACTTCCGCTGAAGTTGGTCCCTCTCCGTGTTCGGGTGACGTTCGGCGGTCGACATCACCGGTCTTCTAGCCATCACTGCTCCACCTTTCATTTTTCCATTTGTTTTGTCTTGTTTTCGACACACCTGGTTTACATCTCATGATTACTATGTGTATTTAGCCCTCTGTTCCCTCCATGTCTGTGTGGGGTATTGTTTATTGTCGAGGTTGGCACGCTTCTGGCTGGGTTGTGCCGGGTTTCATTTGTACCCGTGATTTGTGGCAGCCGGTACTTTATACTTGGTTGTTGTACTTTGTGCTGCCTCACTTGTTCTTTGGGCATTTGTTTTTGTGATGCGGTTGCGTTCTGGTCTTACTATTTGCCTCAGTAAAGTGCTTCTTTGTTCACTCATCTCTGCTCTCCTGCGCCTGACTTCCATGCACCAGCTACACCCACCGCATGACACACGTACAGGTGTGTGTTTATGCATAGTTTGTGTTTGGGTTCATGCAAGTGTGTCTGTGTTTGCACTTGTCAATGCCTGGGTGTCTCTGTGAGTGCACATGTACAAGTCTTTGGCTGTTTTTTTTGTTTCTGTGTGTGTGTGTGTGTGTGTGTGTGTGTGTGTGTGTGTGTGTGTGTGTGTGTGTGTGTGAGTGTGTGTCCGTGTCCATGTGTGTGTTTAAGTAACTGACTGATTGATGCAGCCTCTGGGTCTCTGTTCAGGATTACTGAGACTTGAGGTATTTCTATTTTCTAGGTACTTCCAGGCATTCTCAACCCCATCAGCCAATGACAACAAAGCACACGACAGCACACGTCAATGGGCCAGCCATACCGACGAGGGACCATTTAAACGGAGTGCCAACCAGTTATTAAAACCTGTTATTAAGACCTGTTATTAAAACCTGTTATTATCTGGAACTTCCTGTGTCTAGAAGGTGAGTTCAACAACAGCTCACCAGCAAACAGACCCAAAAGCTGGATTAGTGAAAATCTGTTTAAACGTTGTGTTTGTGTGTGTTGTGAGTTTTCATGGATATTTGACATGCTGGAGACATTCTGGCTTGTTATGATTTTGCAGACCAGCAATCTTGAGTGTCTGTGCTGCAATGTCATGTTTTAATTCACAACTCACACTCCACTTGGGTCTCTGCGTCTTCTGCTGTCTGTTTCTCACTTGAATTGGTCAGCTGGAAGCCACTGGTTTCCATTGATGTACTGTAGATTAGAAGAGGATTGTCCACAGCGGACAAAGAGGCTAAATGGTGGTTCCATGTCATCTTCTTTTCTGCTGCACATCTCAGAAGATTGTTCATGTGGATGCTAAGTGCTTCTCCGTTTCTCGCGATAATCTGTGCAGCACAGCTGCAAAAAGCAAATCTGGAATTTCACCTTTATCAAGGCTGACATGGACTAGTTAAGCCAGGTTTATGGCTATATGTTCTCAGAGCATCCTCATCAGGATAATACTTCCTCTGCTTGATGGCCCACTGGGCCAATGGATGCTCCGTACCAAGTACTCGAAAGTTTCCTCTGCCTCCATATGCTCACCAGGTGTCACAGATTAAACACATGCTCTGTCCCCACAACATCCAAGCTCTTCGTCCCCGGAGCACGTCTCTGGGGCACAATTGCGCAACTGCTTCCCTATGAGTAAAACTCCATGTGACCTGCACCGTACGTGTATGTGGAGGGGACAGGGGGTGCATCACTAATTGGTGCTTGATTCTCAGTGAATACGCAGCAGCATGTGACTTCCGTTGCTTTAATTGATGTCAGTTGCCCTAGAAAAACTATCTGTGTGTGTGTGTGTGTGTGTGTGTGTGTGTGGTTTGGGGAAGGGGAAGGGGGGAACTGGCTGAGTAATAGGCCAGTGTTGGAAGCCGTTGTGTGTTACAGTAATTCGGGCTGGCGCGCCGTCTAACAATCCACTGGTTGCAGACACATTCACGCCACAGCGGGACCCAGTTATGTGTGAGAAATGGCTGATGCAGCAGACGTGACTGGGACATAATACATGTTGTCCAGTGGGAAGGCTGCACTGTGTTTGATTAAAGAAAGGGAAATATGGGGGGGGTGTAAGGATGGGAGAAAGGAGTTGGGGGAAAGAAGTGAGGGATGGATAAAGGAGTAGGAGGGAAGGGGAGGGGGATGGATACAGGAGTTGAAGGGAAGGAAAGAGGGATGGATACAGGAGTTGAAGCGAAGGAGAGATGGATGATAACAGAGTTGGAAGGAGAGGGGGATGGATGGATAAAGGAGATGGATGGAAGGAGGGAGATGGATAAAGGAGTTGGAGGAAAGGAGAGAGGGGTGGATAAAGGAGTTGGAGGGAAGGAGAGAGGGATAGATAAGGGAGTTGGAGGAAGGGAGAGGGATGGATATGGGAGTTGGAGGGCAGGAAAGAGGGATGGATAAAGGAGTTGGAGGGAAGGAGGGAGGGACAAAGGAGTTGGAGGGAAGGAGAGAGGGAAGGATAAAGGAGTTGGAGGGAGGGAGGGATGGATAAAGGAGTTGCAAGGAGGGAGAGAGAGGGATGGGTAAAGGAGTTGGAGGGAAGGAGAGAGGGATGGATAAAGGAGTTGCAAGGAGGGATGGATTAAGGAGTTGGAGGGAAGAAGAGAGGGATGGATAAAGGAGTTGGAGGGATGGATGGATTAAGCAGTTGGAGGGAAGGAGAGAGGGATGTATAAAGTAGTTGCGAGGAGGTATGGAGAGGGATGGATAAAGGAGTTGGAGGGAAGGAGAGAGGGATGGATAAATGAGTTGAAGGGAAGGAGAGAGGGATGGATAAAGGAGTTGGAGGGATGGATGGATTAAGGAGTTGGAGAGAGGGATGTATAAAGGAGTTGGAGGGAAGGAGAGAAGGATGGATAAAGGAGTTGCAGGGAGGGAGGGGGATGGATAAAGTTAAACAAGAAAAGATGGAGTGGAGTATAAGAGAAGGGGGGTGGAGAAAGGGGGGCTTTTTGTCCATTCACAAACTTGGCCTGATAATGATGTTACATCATTTATGGTAATATGTGCTCAAGCCATTTCCAGTAAAGTCAAGCTGATATGACATACAGTACCGTCCATTAAAAAGTGTAAACCCTACTCACTTTCCCCCTCTTTTTCCACGCTTCACTGGACTTACATTGTGTGTGAGGAATCATTTACCACGTGAGGTAGCTACTGTCACGGCTGGCTGAAGGACTGGACCAAGGTGCAGCATGGTAAGCGTACATTTTCTCTTTATTAAAAATGACGCCGACAAAACAAAGAACGAAACCAAACTGTGAAGCTTTTACCTATGTGCCCTGAACAAAGACAAAGTTAACTTCCCACAAAACAGGCAGGGGAAAAGGGTACCTAAGTATGGTTCTCAATCAGAGACAACGATAGACAGCTGTCCCTGATTGAGAACCATACCAGGCCAAGACATAGAAATACAAAACATAGAAAAAAGGATGTATAATGCCCACCCCAACTCATGCCCTGACCAACCTAAAACAGAGACATAAAAAAGGAACTAAGGTCAGGACGTGACAGATACATACCTTCACCCCTCTTTTTCTGTGGGATAGCTACATACTGTACTTTCACCCCTCTTTTTCTGTGGGATAGCTACATACTGTACCTTCACCCCTCTTTTTCTGTGGGATAGCTACATACTGTACCTTCACCCCTCTTTTTCTGTGGGATAGCTACATACTGTACCTTCACCCCTCTTTTTCTGTGGGATAGCTACATACTGTACCTTCATCCCTCTTTCTCTGTGGGATAGCTACATACTGTGCCTTCACCCCTCTTTTTCTGTGGGATAGCTACATACTGTACCTTCACCCCTCTTTTTCTGTGGGATAGCTACATACTGTACCTTTATCCCTCTTTCTCTGTGGGTTAGCTACATACTGTACCTTCACCCCTCTTTTTCTGTGGGATAGCTACATACTGTACCTTCACCCCTCTTTCTCTGTGGTATAGCTACATACTGTACCTTCACTTCTCTTTCTCTGTGGGATAGCTACATACTGTACTTTCACCCCTCTTTCTCTGTGGTGTAGCTACACACCTTCACCCCTCTTTCTCTGTGAGGTAGCTACATACTGTACCTTCACCCCTCTTTCTCTGTGGGGTAGCTACATACTGTACCTTCACCCCTCTTTCTCTGTGGTGTAGCTACATACATTCACAACTCTTTTTCTTGTGGGGTAGTTACATACCTTCCCCCCTTTTCTCTGTGGGGTAGCTACATACCTTCACCCCTCTTTCTCTGTGGGGTAGTTACATACCTTCACCCCTCTTTGTCTGTGGGGTAGTTACATACCCTCACCCCTCTTTCTCTGTGGGGTAGCTACATACTTCACCCCTCTTTCTCTTTGGGGTAGTTACATACCGTCACCCCTCTTTCTCTGTGGGGTAGTTACATACCTTCCCCCCTCTTTCTCTGTGGCGTAGTTACATACCTTCCCCCCTCTTTCTCTGTGGGGTAGTTACATACCGTCACCCCTCTATCTCTGTGGGGTAGCTACATACCGCCACCCCTCTATCTCTGTGGGGTAGTTACATACCCTGACCCATCTTTCTATGTGGGGTAGTTACATAACCTCACCCCTCTTTCTCTGTGGGGTAGTTAAAAAACCTCACCATTCTCTTTCTCTGTGGGGTAGTTATGTACCCTCACCCCTCTTTCTATGTGGGGTAGTTACATACCTTAACCCCTCTTTCTCTGTGGGGTAACTACATACCGTCACCCCTCTTTCTATGTGGGGTAGTTACATACCTTCACCCCTCTTTCTCTGTGGGGTAGTTACATACCCTCACCCCTCTTTCTCTGTGGGGTAGTTACATACCTTCACCCCTCTTTCACTGTGGGGTAGTTATGTACCCTCACCCCTCTTTCTATGTGGGGTAGTTACATACCTTCACCCCTCTTTCACTGTGGGGTAACTACATACCGTCACCCCTCTTTCTATGTGGGGTAGTTACATACCCTCACCCCTCTATCTCTGTGGGGTAGTTACATACCCTCACCCCTCTTTCTCTGTGGGGTAGCTACATACCGTCACCCCTCTTTCTATTTGGGGTAGTTACATACCTTCACCCCTCTTTCTCTGTGGGGTAGTTACATTCCGTCACCCCTCTTTCTATGTGGGGTAGTTACATACCTTCACCCCTCTTTCTATGTGGGGTAGCTAAATACCTTCACCCCTCTTTCTATGTGGGGTAGCTAAATACCTTCACCCCTCTTTCTATGTGGGGTAGCTAAATACCTTCACCCCTCTTTCTATGTGGGGTAGCTAAATACCTTCACCCCTCTTTCTATGTGGGGTAGCTAAATACCTTCACCCCTCTTTCTATGTGGGGTAGATAAATACCTTCACCCTTCTATCTCTGTGGGGTAGTTACATACCGTCACCCCTCTTTCTCTGTGGGGTAGTTACATACCGTCACCCCTCTTTCTCTGTGGGGTAGTTACATACCTTCACCCCTCTTTCTCTGTGGGGTAGTTACATACCGTCACCCCTCTTTCTATGTGGGGTAGTTACATACCTTCACCCCTCTATCTCTGTGGGGTAGCTACATACCCTCACCCCTCTTTCTCTGTGGGGTAGTTACATACCGTCACCCCTCTATCTCTGTGGGGTAGTTACATACCCGTCACCCCTCTTTCTCTGTGGGGTAGTTACATACCGTCACCCCTCTTTCTCTGTGGGGTAGCTACATACCCTCACCCCTCTTTCTCTGTGGGGTAGCTACATACCCTCACCCCTCTTTCTCTGTTGGGTAGTTACATACCATCACCCCTCTTTCTCTGTGGGGTAATTACATACCTTCACCCCTGTTTCTCTGTGGGGTAGTTACATTCCGTCACCCCTCTTTCTATGTGGAGTAATTACATACCTTCACCCCTGTTTCTCTGTGGGGTAGTTACATTCCGTCACCCCTCTTTCTATGTGGGGTAATTACATACCTTCACCCCTCTTTCTTTATGGGGTAGCTAAATACCTTCTCCCATCTTTCTCCACTAATAATTCATCTGCACTCTAAGAATGTTGCATAACATTCACCATTTGCCATGTATCATATGAATGTTCACATGCAATCTCCATATGTATCTAATGACCAGTAGTGTTATTGATCGCCCTGGTTACAGCACAGGAACAACTGGCTTTAATGAGACCAAAGGTGCATTATTTTGTGATGAGGTAGGTTGGACTTGGGACACACACAGGCCTAATATAAGCTGGGTTTTCACAGCCCTACTTTTAATTGATGGATAAAAATGACATGAAGCTGTTTAAAAATACCCCCAGCTGATTTAGGCTAGATGACTAAACAAGAACTGCATAGTGTTGTTAATAATGAGGTGGTGGGTTAGCACGAGCACAGGAACTTGGCTTAACGCCAGACGTTTAACAGGAATAGTCCGGTTTAAAGCAATAGACCCGGGGAGAGCAATTTGTGTTTAATTTCAAATCAAATTTTGTCACATACTTTGTACACGACAGTAAATTAGTTACTTAAGGGTCCTTTTCCAACAATGCAAATTTAAAGAACAAGAAATAACATAAAAATAGAAATAGTGAAAAGACATAAATAAGCTGAAAATAACAAATACAAATAATGAGTAAAAATAACATTGACTTTTTCCACATTTTGTTACGTTACAGCCTTATTCTAAAATGTATTAAAGAAATGTAAAAAATCCTCAGCAATCTACACACAATACTCCATATTGACAAAGCAAAAACAGGTTTTTAGAATGTTTGCTAATGTTTAAAAAAATCTAAAACAGAAATACCTTATTTACATAAGTATTCAGACCCTTTGCGTTGTGACTCGAAATTGAGCTCAGGTGCATCCTGTTTCCATTGACACTGCATGTCAGCACAAAAACCAAGCCATGAGGTTGAAGGAATTGTCCATAGAGCTCAGAGACAGGATTTTGTCGAGGCACAAATCTGGGGAAGGGTACCAAAACATGCCTGCAGCATTTGAATTTATTAGGGATCCCCATTAGTTCCTGCCAAGGCAACAGCTACTCTTCCTGGGGTCAAAAAAAAAAAAAAAGCATTGAAGGTCCCCAAGAACACAGTGGCCTCCATCATTCTTAATGGAAGAAGTTTGGAACCACCAAGACTCTGACCTTCCAGCCAAGAGTGTGTGTTTGTGGCATCAGTATGCATGTGTGTCCATGTTATGTGTGTGTGTGTGTGTGTGTGT
Organism: Oncorhynchus tshawytscha; assembly: GCF_018296145.1. Classification (NCBI taxonomy): domain Eukaryota; kingdom Metazoa; phylum Chordata; class Actinopteri; order Salmoniformes; family Salmonidae; genus Oncorhynchus; species Oncorhynchus tshawytscha. Next base: position 24,138,148 of record NC_056445.1, read on the forward strand.
GTGGTGTGTGTGTGTGTCTATATAATGTACTATGTTAGACAAGTGGGTTCGTAAGAGGGGTAAACTGTGTGTGCACATTCCTGGGAGATGCTTAGCTGTCAGAAGAGCAGGAAGACAGTCCCGTGTGTTTGTAGTCTTAGGCATTCAATTGCAATGTGTGTGTGTATGTGTGTTTGTGTGTTTTTTGTGTGTATGTGTAGTCAGTCAGGTATTTAAATGTATGTGTGTCAGGATGTGAAGGTGTGTGTGTGTGTAGAGTCAGTGTAGGACAGTTAGTGCAAAAAGGATCCATGCAGGTAGTCTGGGAAGCCATTTGATGAGCTATTTAGCAGTCTTGTTCAGAAGTCTTATGGCTTGGGGATAGAAGCTGTTCAGGGTCCTTTCAATTTTTTAGACAGTTATCCTTTGATGAATCAGTGTTTTATGGCAGTTATTTTTCCAATTTGTTCTCAGAGCAGATGGTGAGTCTTTAGGTTCCATGGAATGAGGATTGGTGCATCACTGGTAATGCAGTGAGGACATTTAGTCCACTGTGGGGGTGGGCTAGCATGAACATAAGAACTCAATTTAACATAGGGACTAACTGCTAACAGGAATACACATACTCTTATTGGGAGTTTACAGATTAGTTTGACTTTCCTTTGAATAGTTTTTGACAAGGCATTTCTAAACAGTTTTTCTCACCATTTATGAATTATTATGCCTACAGTTATAAATTCTAGTAGGCTTTTTTATGTGATTTATTAATGATTAATAAGATAATATATAAGGTCTTTTATAAATAGTGAACTACTAAACATTAGTAGACTAATAGGCTACCTGATGTAAAGTGAACACTATTTACACTTTATACATACTGACCAGTGAATGACCATTTCTCCCAAAAAGATGGACAGCTTTTATTCATTATTTTACAATTGAGGATTGTTTTGTGCAGAGTCAGCGCAGGCACCCGCCTCCTCTTGCAATATGACTTGGACAGTCGCTATTGTTGCGTCAATCTCCATCTGGAAGTGATTGAAACCGCACACATGGAGGGGATACATGGAAGGCAGTAGATTTCCACCTAAAGCACGAGGCACAACAACAACTAGCTCATTCCCATCAGTGTTTGCATATGTCAGCTCTTTTTAATCCGAACCTGGTTGAAATGGGTGGAAGGGCACCAGTGGGCTACCGCCACAATTTCACACATTTTTAAAGTACATTTTCTGCTATTCTTCACATTTTGCCTTACGGCTGAAAGAAAATGTTGACGTTTTACAACTCATTTCCTTTCATTGAAATGTTTTGTTGCATTGGTTTATGCCATGTTCATATGCTCCCAGAGCCCGTGGGGTGTGTGGGACGCCAGCGCATGGCACCAACTTTGCCATTTCTGATCTTCAAAGACTGGTAATAGTTAGAGGATATTCAAGACTCAATGTGCATTTTACAGTAAACTCACCTTGTGATGTGAAACGTTATGGCCTCTCTGCTTTAGCACTGTGGGCACAGGGGTCAATGCATCTAATGTCTTGGCACTGAGTGACAAATTCAATTGATTGATGTGGTTCATGCTCTCTCTCCTTTCAACGGGCACAACTTCTCTTCGGGACTGGGACGACATCATTTTGTAAGTGTGACCGGATGGATCTGATCTGATGCTTTTTGGAACCTGGGGAAGCTTTTTGAAATTTCGCCTCCCATTGCTTTCAAATGAATGAAGAACAAAGCCTTGATTTTGGTTTCAACAGATTGTTGTGCTACTGCTGGTCCAATGCAGCAGAGAGGTGCAGTTCTGCAAATGACCTCTTGGGGGCTCTAGTCACCCACAGTTGCAATGTGAGAAAGTAGGCTATGGAGGATCATCTATGAATACAAAATGTAGGGGCTGCATCTCAATAGTCTTAACTGGCGTCCTCTCCTTATCAACTCTATTTAATTTGCACTAATCTGAAAACAAAGAATAGCATTCACCACTACCACTCTTCCATATCAGTGCAGACGACTGAAAGGAGACAAGGGGACACTTCCTGAGTTGATTCTACCGAAATTAAAGTGAAATGGAATTGAACCCCAACCCTGCTACCCAGGTACAGTACATGCATATCTATGTACAGCCTGCACCATATTGTAAATATGATGATGCATTTATGCTGCAGTCTGACTTCTCTCCAGCTGGGTTGCTTACATGTACCAAGTCATGTGGCGCCTTTGTTTGCCAACCTCTCTGCTCTGTCCCTGATGTATGAACAGGTTGTCTTAATCGACATGTTTTTAATGTGTTGTGAATAGGAAGGAGATACTATATCAACGGCTGTACAGTGACGATAACAACAGAATTGAGGACGATCTACATTAGCGCTGTAATCCAGAAATGTAGTGCTCACAGAATACTATGGTGGAAAAATACAGGTTTAGCTACACAGATTTCCATCTGCCTCTACTTTTGGCAAGAAGTTTAATGCAGTCAATGGAAGTACATAGAGAGTGAAGTTGGCATATCCTTCAAACAAATACACAGTCGTTAACGGCAACCATTTTACATTTTGGAAGACATCCAACAGTTCCAACAGACTATTAATTTCTTCAACACTTTTATTGAGTCTCTACTTCAATACAACACTGAGCCACAGATATTCAACATGTGTCGCTGGATCCATCCTAGCATATGAGACCTGTTTACATTCAAACAGCTCAGCCCAACATTCACATTGACTTACCAACTTCACAAGATCCCTTACAACATAGACGGCAGACGAGGAGGGCAAAGTGCATCCACCGCCTGATGACATGGAGAAGGCGCTGCTCCATTTCCCAGGGCTACGGTGTGACATATAAATGGTGGGCGGCGTTTGGGGCGTCCCTAATTCACAGGGACTGCCGGACCCCATATGAAGGTCAGAGATGCGTTAGCTCAATTTAAGGATGCAGCAGAGCTCTCTGAAGAACACAGTCAGGTCATTAGACTTGTAGTACGGTTAGTTTTGCTCAGCCACAGGGCAAGACGAGTGGAGTTGTCTGGGACTTGATGGGTTGTCTATGAAGATCAACTGGACTATGTTCATTCTGATATATTGACTTCAGAACGACGGAATGGAATACTTGCTGAATGGTCATCTGTAGGGAGATTCGTGCTGGAATTCAATCAAATAGCTTTCTGGAAAGAGTAATCACTTCAGTATTAAACACAATATATTATTTGATTTATTTAGACCATTTTGGGGGTGAAATGAAATAGAGTATAATTCCATTTGAATGAAAAATCGACTACATTCAACACAACTTTATTGTTAGTGAAAATACAGGATATGGCAGCACAGGGGCCATGTCCTACTTTCCGCAGGGCAGGTTTGATTGAATGTGTTCCTTGCTCCAAATAAACATGTTCCCTACTGTCATGAATGAAGATCAAGTGAAACTTACATCTACAGTAGGAATCAAAGGTGTCAGCTTCCTCAGCTTTCTTGCTTTTTCATCAGCCAAAACCCCAACAATTACTGTCTGACAACCATCTACATTTTACATTTACATTAGTGGAACGATAGAAAGAGTGATAGAGATGGGCAGAGACATACACACACACGGACCCACAGACACACACACACACATACACGGATGTGCGCACACACGCATACTTGGACATACACACACACACACACACACACACACACACACACACACACGTCACTCACACACCACAGGCACACACAGTTAGAGAGAGGGAAGCAGCACTCATCTGGCTGTCCCAGTGAGTGCACAGGAGGCATGAGACAAGGAAAGCTGCAGGCATGGACATACAAGAACCAGATTGTGTATACCCATGGATTTGGATGAATACCAAGCTTGTGTAACCCTCAGATGGCACACATTCTATTCCAGATATTATTATTGTTATCATCTGATGTGTGTATATACTGATATGTAGGTTAGGTGGGATGTTTTAAATGTACGTATTTAAGTCCTTGACTAATAATGTTCTGTATTGTTTCATGTGGAACCCAGGAAGAGTAGCTGATGCTTTTGCAGCGGTTAATGGGGATCCTAATAAATACCAAATGTACTAAATATCTGAAAGGAACTCATAGCTATAGCGTGTACCTCAGAGGAGGCTGGTGGGATGAGCTATAGGAGGATGGGCTCATTGTAATGGCTGGAATGCACTTGATGGAACGGAGTGAAACACGTTAAACGTATGGAAACCACATGTTTGACTCTGTTCCATTTTATTCCATTGCAGCCATTACAATGAGACAGTCCTCCTATAGCTCCTCCCACCAGCCGCCACTAATATACGCATGATAACATCGCCTTGCCGTCTGGTTGGCTAGGTGGAACTTTCGCTGTCCAATCCTTTCAGATCTATTTAGGTGTGTAGGTGGTAGGGGGGTGTGGGTTGATTTAGAATTGCACAAAAGATTACACCCGCTTGCTTCACATCCCTACTCTAAGTTTACACTTTGCTATAATGGATACATTCACACAGAAAGCCTCTGATTTGAGAACATCCCTGTCATTCAATTACAACAGCCAATGAACGGTGGATGGAAGATGTGTATGGGTGTATGGTAATATGGTAGACACATTACACATGCCTGGTTTAGAGGTCTAATTACTGAGTGGACAAAACATTAAGAACACCTTCCTAATAATGAGTTGAACAGCCTCAATTCATATGGGTATGGACTCTACAAGGTGTTGAAAGCATTCCATATGGATGCTGGCCCATGTTGACTCCAATAATTCCCATATCTGTCAAGTTGGCTGGATGTATTTTGGGTGGTTGGCCAATCTTGATACACATGAGAAACTGTTGACGGTGAAAAACCCAGCAGCGTTGCAGTTCTTGACACAAACCGGTGCGCCTGGAACCTACTACCACACCCCGTTCTAAAGCACTTAAATATTTTCTCTTGCCCAGTCACCCTCTCAATGGCACACATACGCAACTCATGTCTGAATTGTCTCATGGCTTAAAAATCCTTCTTTAACCTGTCTCCTCCCCCTCATCTACACTGATTGAAGTGGATTTAACAAGTGACATCGATAAGGGATTATAGCTTGCACCTGGATTCACCTGGTCAGTCTATGCCATGTAAAGAGCAGGTGTCCACTCAGTGTATAGCTGTGTATATTGTTTTTGTGTATATTTAATGTAATGTGTCCATCATGCTTTGCTTAATGAATTGCCCCCAGGGGATAATAAAGACTCTAGTTTACAATGCTCCACATTCAAACCGCTCTGTGTGGAATGTAATAAATAAGATCCACTTAATGACATCCTGTAAGAGCAGGAAGTAAAGAGGTCTCACATTACTTACTGTCCAATCATGCTGCGAGGAGAGTAGGGACGGAATTCAATCACTGCAGATATGCATTGCGCTCCAGGTCTTCTTTACTGCAACTCGGCTTCACATAAAATAACATTCTACATTAAAGTAACATATCTCTTGAGATATTAAACACTTCTCCGGGTGTTATCTGTTAATCTGGGCAGCACAACTGCAATAAAGATGGACTTGAACTCAAACTCTACAATATGATTACTCTCTGGTTGTTTATGCTGTATTGGAGTTGTTAACCGTGTTACAGCTGAAACTAGCCTGTGTACCAGTCTCTGTGTGCCATCATAACACTCATTGGGAGAATCTCAATTGCATACTTCTTGCGTCCTCTCTCCTAGCCTCTTTCTCAAAACCTATTGGAGGAGAAGTTCAGAGGGGCGGCACCTCTGGCTTTCACATCCAAAGTGTTTTGAGAAAGAGCGGAGGGGGAGGATGAGGATGCAAAAAGAGTTATGACAGCACAAACAGATGTGATCAGGCTAATACATCCCAAACTGTTTCCTATCATCCCTTTACACTGTCATACCAAACAAGGAGTTGACATGACAGCACAAACAGATGTGGGATCAGGCTAATACACCTCCCAAACTGTTTCCTATCATCTTCCTTTACACTCAGTTTTTATTCGATGTTGACACAATACCACACCAGTCAGTTAGATATGTAGTATTAAATATTAACACAATACCACACCAGTCAGTTAGATATGTAGTATTAAACATTAACACAATACCACCACCGTCCATTAGATATGTAGTATTAAACATTAACACAATACCACCACCGTCCATTAGATATGTAGTATTAAACATTAACACAATACCACACCCGTCCATTAGATATGTAGTATTAAACATTAACACAATACCACACCCGTCCATTAGATATGTAGTATTAAACATTAACACAATACCACACCCATCCATTAGATATGTAGTATTAAACAATAACACACTACCACACCCGTCCATTAGATATGTAGTATTAAACATTAACACAATACCACACCCGTCCATTAGATATGTAGTATTAAACGTTGACATAACGTCATCCTCAACCACAGTAGATTACTTTTGAAGCACTATGAGTGATGACTGATTTCTAGATGTATTTGCTGACCAATCAGGGGACAAGAGGAAGTGACTCATTGTCCAATGAGGGGGAAGAGGAAGTGACTCATTGTCCAATGAGGGGGAAGAGGAAGTTACTCACTGTCAAATGATGGGGCAGATAGTCGTATCCTGATGAGATGCGGGGGTCCTCTGCAGATACTTTTTGGGGTAAGGGCTTCCTGGCCTTATGAACAGCAAGCCCAGACCGCAAAAAGACCCGTAAAGGACAAAACGTACAGCCCATACAGCCACTGTTCACTGATCTCAGGCCTGTCCCTACCTGTAAGCAGAAATGAGAAACAGAAGAAACATGATCCAGGGTGACTTTTTAGACTACCAAATAAAGTGATGTAAATCTGGTAATATTCCACACCCCAACATTACACAGTCATCTGGCTGTAATCTGAAGCAGGACATATTAAAGGTGACTTTTTGAGATCAACACTGGTGGGCTGCACAATGCACACCTAACCATTGGTTGATGACAAATCGTAAGGTAGTGGAACAGTGCTGGAAATGAATTCGGCTTTCAGGTGTTCCTTTTTACCGGTCAATTTCATTTGTAATTCGAATTTTGAAATGTTTCTGTATGGTTCTAAGTTGGTTGTTAATGTTTTACAGTATTCCAACGTCCTTATTTAATCAAACATGACCTCAAAGGAATATGTTCTCATTAGGTTTTTTTCAACATTAAAGGGATTGTTGCCCTGGCCATCTAGAAATGTTGCAATAATGTCTTTCCTGCATTTCCCCTTGAAATAAACCTCACAAAACACGTTTAAAAAATGGGACAAATTTAAATACATTTTGGGGGCTATATAACTGTTTGATGTAATGTCATCTCTGCCAATGATTAGATTGACCCCTTGCTTGCAATTTCAGTGTGCCTCTGTGTGTGTGTGTGTGTGTGTGTGTGTGTGTGTGTGTGTGTGTGTGTGTGTGTGTGTGTGTGTGTGTGTGTGTGTGTGTGTGTGTGTGTGTGTGTGTGTGTGTGTGTATGTGTATGTGTGTGTGCAAATGTGTGGCGCATGGGTATGTGTGTGTTTGTTTGTTCACCCCAAAGGCATGACCCATTTCTCCCCCTAAATGTATTTCTACAGCTACCCTGTATTGTGCCACAATAATGTGTTAGGCCAACAGATCACTACTAAACAAACAGGAGAACCAGCAGTCTGCCTCACAGCAGTCCATACAGACACATCTTTCAACTTGGTTAATCTACAAGTTGTGATAAGTGTTTTCTCTTGAGTTTTCAGATGATGTCCATGTGGCTAGGATCCATGACTCTTTCCACTTTGCTAAAAAAAAACATATCTGATGATCAGGCATTGACATTTAGATATAATTAGATTAAATCATTCAGTTCATGTGCAATAAATATATTGATCAAGACGTTTTAAAAGGCGGGCCTCAAAGTTGTTTCAGGGATGCACATTAGGGCACATCTGGAGAATGTGTCCTTGTTTGTGTGACGTCAAGCCAAAGGCAGTCGGGGAACGCAAGAGCAGGCCATCTGTAGACATAGGCATCTGCCAGGCTTACCTCACAACATGTGTCATATGTGGAAAAGGTTGTCACATCCCCTACCGCTTCGCTTCTAAATATGCCCTGGTTGTGTCCCATTTTACTACCTTCCACTGACTTTTTCTGTTGTGCCATGGGTGAAGTGCAATTTTTCATTAATTTTCGAGTTAAATAAACGACAATCCCTTTACTTAATTATATGATAGGGGCTTCATGACGTTACACCCAAGCTCTCTAAATCAGTACCACAAGCCCCCGAAGTAACTTAGTTGGTTGTACTTGTATTTAAATATTTTTTTTTGCTGTGGAACGATGAGCACATATTATTGCTTATTACTAGCCAACTAAGGAGAACGCTGTCCATGGTGCTGAAACGTAATGGCCTTGGCTTCGAGGCGCTGCCGGCGCTATGGGAGTTGTCCATGGTGCTGAAACAGTCGAGCCCTAAACCCGCCGCGGTGAACGCCCTCGCCCTGCTGAAGCCCAGTTTGTGAATGAGGAGAAACATGGAGTGCAACAATAATAATAAACACAACAACAACAATAATTTAACATTAATAGGACCCTAATAATGTATTTTGTATTTCATATTAAGTTGGCTTTAGTGCAATCAACAAGTATGTGTGTGTGTTGCATTAACATTGTATAAATGACAATGGAATCTGTAGATGCGTATTATTGGCTATAGGCCATAGCACTTGTTGCTTATGCTTTTGTGCTCTTCGGATCGGTACTGCTATATGATTGGGTTTAGGTAAGAGTATGTATACTGTTGTGTGTGTGTGTGTGTGTGAGAGAGAGAGAGAGCGAGAGAGAGAGAGAGAGAGAGAGAGAACAGTCTAATCTTCTCTACTCCACGCGCACGACTGCCCCCCCCCCCAGCCGTAAAGTATATCTCAGCACCACATACCAGACACTCGATTAAACCGATTAAAAGGATTTACATAGTCATTAATAGTTTAATAGTTCAGAAATAGACAAAAAACGGTATAAAATGGCAAATACTATCGATTATTGATCGTTTTTTGTGTAGCCTATGGGACGAGAATGTACATTTACATTTTCATGAACAAGATTATGAATGATCTACAAAAGGATGAACACAACCATATGTTTTGTTATTGAAATCAATAGTATGCTGAAAACAAAGTAGGCATTGAGGCTTTGCAAATGCATCGAAATCTAGACGGAGCACGTCCTGGCGTTATAACCACTTATGCACGTTTATAAGCGGTGGTCACTTCAACTCAAATTAAGAGGAGTTTGAGATCAGATATTTTTATTTTACCTATTTTTATTTGACCATTATCTGTTCAGTTCATTATCGCGGGAGAAGCAAAAACAATCCACTCACGCTTCACCATCAAACTCGAAAAAATATGTATCTTAATGGTCCTATCGCACAAAAACAGAACCGCACGACACGAAATGCGCATTTCTATTTCTGAATACACTAATCTGTGAAAAAATGAAATAGGCTCACCCAATAGCCACTGATCCGAAGTGTGCATCATTTCCCAGCTCTCTCCTCCTGTTTTTGCATAATCCCCGGGAATTTGGACGAACACATCCCAGTGACATGCAATATTTAGCTTTTCTTGAGATGTCCGTCGTTGACACTCCCAATTCACTCTATGGTTTACATGTCTATGCATTTTCAACTAATCCATTTGGTCCTTTCCGCGTTTCTGGAAAATACTGCAAAATCTAATGGAAGCACTCAATTCCTCCAGTCTACTGGTGACCTGCATTGACGTCATTGCGTCATTAGGTTTCCCCTGGAAACACAGGAGATCCAAAAATAGTAACACATTAATTCAACTCGGGCTGGGGTTGGTGCGAGCGACTATTTGTATCAATCCATAATCTTCAGTTTTATCCCTTCCTCTCTCTCCTTTTCATACAATGCCTCCGAAGGACGTGTTACTCACGACATGCCACACTATTTTAAGACTAGTAGGCCTACCAGGTTATAGGAGAGAGACAGAGAGGGCGGGTTTCTTCGTTTTATTTCATCCCTTCCTGCAATATAAAATACCGTTATAAGAGGAGAAACAGCGCCACGGGGATAAAAATAGAAAGTGCCGAGCAGTCATCTGTCAGCCACAGGAGCTCGTGCTATTGGGTTAGTGCGCCACGCGAGGTAAAATTCCGGGCATACCGTTCCCGCACACCGCTGCCTGAGCATTCAATCTCGTACGGGAATGTGGTTGCAGTAATATGTTTGTAATATTGGCACCCGTTTGAGAACCATGTCTGTGAACACCTAACTGGGCAAAATGTGAAGTGGAAGTGTTCATCCAAAATAAAACTATGGCGATGCCCAATATCTCATCACCTACATAGTCAAACCACCAAACACGTCCCAGAGAAATAGGCATGGCTCATCTGTCAAGCTACACTCATTGTTTCCTCAAGTTCAAGTTTAGAATCCCCTGGCTTACAAAACCGCTGCTCTACTTCTACCCCACCGACTCAAGCATTCGTTCATTCATTCATCCTCCATTCATCGATCTATTCATTCATCCACTCTTTTAATCTATTCACCCATCCAGCCACCCATCCAGTGGTGATGCATAGCCTCCCTAGCGATCTATCTGCGGCATCTTTAGACTTCCGGGCTGCCTATGAACCAACCAGTCCGCACTGATGTGGCAAGATATCAGATGACATGCGCCATGTGCACTCTGGACCGCACACTCACACTGCCTAGTGACTCCAAAAGCAGGCGCTCACTCACATAAGCGGCATGGGCTCCCTAATAGCCTCGAAAGCTGGTCTCAGAGGATTTCATATTATTCTGTACTTAAATCCGAGACATTCCATTTAGTATGATATGTTACAAATCACAATTTGTAAACCGTACAATATGTTACGAATTTACAAAAAAGTATTATAAGTTATGAATTTGCAAAAGGTTCAATATGTTACGAATTCTCATTCGTAACATATAGCTAGGTGGCTAACATATGGGTTAGGCTAGGCTATGTGTTAGGGTTAGGGGTTAGATTTAAGGTTAGGGTTAAGTTTAGGAGTTAGGTAAAAGGGTTAAGGTAAGGGTTAAGTGAAGGGTTATCAGAAAGGGTTAAGGTTAGGTTTAGGTGACGGGGTAAGGTGAAGGTTAGGTGAAGGGTTATCTGAAAGGGTTAAGGTTAGGTTTAGGTGATGGGGTAAGGTGAAGGTTAGGTGAAGGGTTATCTGAAAGGGTTAAGGTTAGGTTTAGGTGACGGGGTAAGGTGAAGGTTAGGTGAAGGGTTATCTGAAAGGGTTAAGGTTAGGTTTAGGTGACGGGGTAAGGTGAAGGTTAGGTGAAGGTTTCGCTAACATGCTAAGGAGTTGCAAAGTATCTAAAAAGTAGTAAGTCATTGAAAAGTTGCTAATTTGCTCAAATGATATAGTGGTCCGTGATGAGATTCAAACTCACAACCTTTGGTTTCTTAAACATTTGTGTAACACACCCACCCACCCTGACCAGCTTAAGTAACCATCTGCCTTATGTACCCATACCAAAATTAACATATCATACTAAATGGAGTGTCTTGATTTTACGTACGGAAAAATTCAAAAATATCTGAGACCAGCCTGAGGCTCCACAATATGACCACCCCATCCCGCACTATATAATAATTATACAACAAGGATGAAATAGTGGAATAGTGTAATTTAAACATACTATTGATTTCTTTTTGACTATGTACTTAATGCTTTATGTTCAAACAGGGTACGAGTTTGAAGTGGGCACAAATCGGTATAATGTATTTCCATCGCGCCAGATGCGGGTTATGATTTACAAATGGACAGAGTCAGTGGTGCACATGCACGGGGTCTGAGTTCACAGATACTGCAGCCGTTTCAAAAAATAGAGGAGACATTCGATAGACATGGAGGCATGGAACGGGGCGGAGGAGCAGAGAGAGATAGAAACAGACAGACAAACAGACTGTAAGGGGTGCTAACTGGAGGCAGAGAAGTCAGACCTGGGAGAGCAATAACTGTGTTTCCAACGGCGCAGTTTATTAACAAAACCCACCAGAAAACAGAACAATAAAATAAATGGCTACATAACCCGACGCACACCAGGACAGACTTGCACAAGCACTACAACAAACAATCACCCACAAGGACATGAGGGGGACAGAGGGTTAAATACACAACATGTAATTGATGGGATTGGAACCAGGTGTGATACAAAACAAGACCAAACCAAAGGAAAATGAAAAGAGGATCAGCGATGGCTAGAAATTCAGTGACTTCAACCGCCAAACGCCGCCTGAACAAGGACAGGGACCAACTTCGGCAGAAGTCGTGACAGTACCCCCCCTTGACACGCGGCTCCAGCCGCACGTCAACACCGGCCTCGGGGACGACCCGGAGGGCGAGGCGCAAGGCGATCCGGACGAAGACGGTGGAACTCCTGCAGCATAGATGGGTGCAACACATCCTAGACCGGAACCCAGCACCTCTCCTCTGGGCCATACCCCTCGCACTCCACGAGATACTGAAGGCCTCTCGCCCGGTGCCTCGAATCCAGTATGGAATGAACGGAGTACGCCGGGGCCTCTCCGATGTCCAGAGTGGGTGGAGGAACCTCCCACACCTCAGACTCTTGGAGCAGGCCATCCACCACCGGCCTGAGGAGAGACACATGGAACGAGGGGTTAATACGGTAATTGGGTGAAAAATAACCTATAACATACCTTGTTCACTCTCCTCGGGACTTTAAATGGCCCCACAAACCGCTGACCCAGCTTCCGACAGGGCAGGCGGAGGGGCAGGTTTCGGGTCGAGAGCCAGACCTCGGAACCTCGGTCTGACCCTGATGCCAAGGCGCCAGAACCGGTTGACACCCCAGTACGCACTGGAAGGGAGAGAGGTTAGTGGAAGAGTGGCGGGGCGAGTTCTGTGCCATCTCGGCCCAGGGCAAGAACGCCGCCCACTCCCCCAGCCAGTCCTCGCAATAGGACCACAGGAACCTGCCCACATCCTGGTTCACTCTCGCCACCTGCCCATTACTCTCGGGGTGAAACCCTGAGGTAAGGCTGATCGAGACCCCCAGACGTTCCATGAACGTCTTCCAGACCCTAGACGTGAACTGGGGACCCCGATCAGGCACTATATCCTCAAGCACCCCATTGTGCCCGGTAGACGTGTGTAAACAAGGCCTCCGCAGTCTGTAGGGCTGTAGGGAGACAGGGCAGAGGAAGGAGACGAAAGGACTTAGAGAAATGATCCACAATGACCAGGATCGCGGTGTTACCCTGTGAGAGTTTGAAGATCAGTCAGAAAGTCCACCGACAGGTGAGACCAAGGCCGCTGTGGAATGGGTAAGGGGTGTAGCTTACCTCTGGGCAGGTGCCTAGGAGCCTTACACTGGGCGCACACCGAGCAGGAGGAAACATAAACCCTCATATCCTTAGGCAAAGTAGGCCACCAGTACCTCCCGCTCAAACAGCGCACTGTCCGACCAATCCCAGGATGTCCAGAGGAGGGTGATGTGTGGGCCCAAAAGATCAACTGGTCACGAACAGCAGACAGGACGTACAGACGCCGAGCGGGACACTGGACGGAGGTGGGCTCTGCACGTAACGCCTGCTCAATGTCGGTGTCCAGCTCCCACACTACCGGTGCCACCAGGCAGGAGGCCGGGAGTATTGGAGTGGGATCCATGGACCGCTCCTCTGTGTCATACAGCCGTGACAATGTGTCTGCCTTCGTGTTCTGGGAACCTGGTCTGTAAGAAAGGGTGAAAACAAAACGGGTGAAAAACATGGCCCACCTTGCCTGGCGAGGGTTCAGTCTCCTCGCTGCCCGGATGTACTCCAGATTGCGGTGGTCAGTCCAGATGAGAAAAGGGTGTCTAGCCCCCTCAAGCCAATGTCTCCACGCCTTCAAGGCCTTGACCACAGCCAACAGCTCCCAGTCCCCCATGTCATAGTTTCACTCCGCCGGGCTGAGCTTCTTCGAGAAGAAGGCACAGGGGCGGAGCTTCGGTGGCGTACCCGAGCACTGAGAGAGCACAGCTCCTATCCCAGCCTCGGACACGTCCACCTCCACTATGAACGCCAAAGAGGGATCCAGATGAACCAGCACGGGGGCCGAGGTAAACAGAGCCCTCAGGTGATTTAAAGCCCTTTCCACCTCAGCTGACCACTGCAAGCGTACCGGGGCCCCCTTCAGCAGTGAGGTAATGGGAGCCGCTACCTGACCAAACCCCGGATTAACCTCAGGTAGTAGTTGGCAAACCCTAAGAACCGCTGCACCTCCTTTACCGTGGTGGGAGTTGGCCAATTACGCACGGCTGCAATGCGGTCACTCTCCATCTCCACCCCTGAGGTGGAAATGAGATACCCTTGGAAGGAGACGGACTGTTGGAAGAACAGGCATTTCTCAGCCTTGACGTACAGGTCATGCTCCAACAGGCGACCAAGCACTCTGCGCACCAGGGACACATGCTCGGCGCGTGTAGCGGAGTATATCAAAATGTCATCAATATACACCGCTACACACTGCCCGTGCAGGTCCCTGAAAATCTTGCCTACAAAGGCTTGGAAGACTGATGGCGCGTTCATCAACCGGTACGGCATGACGAGGTACTCATAGTGCCCAGAAGTGGTACTGAAAGCCGTCTTCCACTCGTCTCCCTCTCGGATACGCACCAGGTTGTAAGCTCTCCTGAGATCTAGTTTAGTGAAGAAGCACACCCCGTGCATAGACTCAATCGCTGTGGCTATGAGCAGGAGTGGGTAGCTATACCTTACAGTGATCTGATTCAGACCCCAATAATCAATACACGGGCGCAGACCTCCCTCCTTCTTCTTCACAAAAAGAAACTTGAGGAGGCAGGTGAAGTGGAGGACTGAATGTACCCCTGATTCAGGGATTCTGAGACATATGTTTCCATAGCCTCCACCTCCGCCTGTGAGAGGGGATACACGTGACTCCTGGGAAGTGCTGCGTCTACCAGGAGATCTATCGCACAATCGCCCCGTCGATGAGGTGGTAATTGAGTCGCCTTCTTTTTGGAGAAGGTGAGAGCCAAATCGGCATATTCAGGGGGAATGTGCACGGTGGAGACCTGGTCTGGACTCTCCACCATAGTAGCACCAACGGAAACCCCTAAACACCTCCCTGACCACTCTCGCGACCACCCCGTGAGAGCCTTCTGTGGCCAGGAAACAGTAGGGTTATGACAAGCTAACCAGGGTAGACTTAGCACCCCGGGAAACGCAGGAGAGTCAATAAGGAATTGACTAATTCTCTCCGTGTGACCCCCCTGCATCACCATGCCCAAAGGAGCGGTGGCCTCCCTGATTAACCCTGACCCTAATGGTGACTATCTAAGGCATGAACGGGGAAGGGCACATCCACGGGAACGATGGGGATCCATAAACTATAGGATAACGCTCTATCAATAAAATTCCCAGCTGCGCCTGTATCGACGAAAGCCTTATGCTGGGAATGCAGGGGAAACTTGGGGAAAGTGACATACACAAACATATGTGCAACATAGGGCTCTGGGTAAGAATGATTCCGGCTCACCTGGGGTGACGCCAGAGTGCCCTGCCTGCTACCTCAAACCCTAGAGGAACCAACCCTGCAC
>NC_056445.1:24158710-24176210 GCF_018296145.1 Oncorhynchus tshawytscha
GAGAGAGTGATGGAGGGAGATGGGGAGTGAGAGAGTCAGAGAGAGAGGCAGGGAGACAGAGACAGAGAGACAGAGAGACAGAGAGAAAGAAAGAGAGTCTAGGAGAGAAAGGGACGGAGAGGGAGAGGCAAATTATATCAAATAGGTCTTTCTTCCAACCTCCTTGAGCAGCCAGTGGATCAGACATGGAGCAGAGGACCTTGAGGACCTTGAGAGGGGAATTGAATGCTTACCATGCAGAACGCTATCTTCAAGGCTCTTTGCCTTGGACTTTTCTCTTTTATCATTAATTAATTCTTGCTAATTGCCAGGATTAGGAAAAGAGAGAGAGAGAACACGGTTCTCCAGTCCCAGAGTCTCTCGACCGCAGTGTGTGTGTCTGTTTGTGGGTTGGTGTGTGTGTCTGTTTGTGTGTAAGTGTGTGCCTGTGTATGTGTGTCAGTGTGTGTCTGTGTGTGTCTGTGTGTGGGTTGGTGTGTCTGTGTGTGGGTTGGTGTGTATGTGTCTTAGTATCTGTGTGTATGCACACCCTTGACCCTGATAGGGAGTGAAATGAGAATTGAACCCTCTTGTCAGCAAGTATTTCCATTACACTCAGGAAGGTGGCCCAAGCTGTTCAACATTCCTATCTGTGGTCGTGTTGCGGTAGAAATGCTTTACGAATGCTTTATGTGTTCCTTTACGGTTCACTCGGCTACGGAGCTCGTTTCATGCAGTTGTCAGAGGCAGAGCTTGAACAACGAATTCCAAGGAAACTTTCCCATCATTATTTTATGTAAGCGTGTGAGTTACACAAGCTGTTGCCCTATGGGCCCTGGTCAAAGCAGTGCACTATATAGGGAATAGGGTGCTATTTGGGACAGGCACATACCACAGTGCAGCGCCCTGGAGCAGTTTAGGGGTTATGTAAGTGCCTTGCTCAAGGGCACAATGGCAGATGATGTCATTAGACTGGTACATACTGCACTGCACTATATGAAGTTAGGATCATGGCCCATAGCGATAGAGCAAAGAATATTAACTGATTATCAAGTCCAGGGAACTATAAGCAAACAATGAAAAGTAGTCTGTATTAGATGCTTAAGTTATAACATGCTGTTTGCCTGTGTGTGTGCGTGCGTGCGTGCGTGTGTGCGTGTACAAACACAGTCTATTTACTGTCAGCTGGATGAGCAGTAAAGCACAGCCGTAGCATTAGCCCCCTACCTGAGCTCTAGACAGGACTGTGATTTGGGTTAGCTTAGCGTCATGCTCTCCTGTTAGGTATGTCTTTGGCTTTAGCCCCCGCGGCGTGCTGACATTTCAAGATTAGGGCCCCCGTCATAGCACAGAGGAGTCAACCATAATGCCCTTACATTCCATGACAGCACATTGTGGGATTGTGTGTGTGTGTGTGTGTGTGTGTGTGTGTGTGTGTGTCTGCGTGTCCAGAGGTGACATGCCCACGGGGGGCACAGAGGCACATGCCCCCTCAGATTTGTTAAAAAATTATAACAATTCATTTTTGTTGTTGTTTCTCTGTAATACAACTAGCCACCTACAGATGTAGAATCTTAATTTGAGCCAGTTTGCTACATCAGGAAAATAATCCTGCAGCAATAGGAAAAGTGAATTATTATGTGGATTATAATTAATGGACATTTTTGTAGGAGTTGATCAATTGTTTGTAAGGCAAAATCATGTCTGTAATTTCAAAGTGGAAATTACAAACTTCAGAAGCCTTTTAAAACCTCAAATATACTACTGCAACAAATGAAGATCCTATTTTATAAAGATCCCAATCTCCCAACCTCAAAACCAGCTACCAAGAAGACATTTTTCGGCTATCAATCAAGTTCGAGTAGCTAGCTTGTCTAACTATCTTAGCTGGCATGCCTGCTGGCAAGGTTGGTAGACTTTAGAAAAGCAAGCAATAACTAAATGTATTAAATAAGACTCACATTCCTTTCATTCTTTTATCCAGATTTTAGCAGAGATACAGAGAAGCATATTTAGTTTGTTTAAAAAAAGACTCACCAGTCAGGAGGATACAGACAGCTCAAGAGGTATGTTTAGAGATGCTGAAAAACATATTTTGAACATAGAAATAAGCGGAACCATTATGGTTCTAGATTGCGAGAAAAAGCTGTTCCAGGTTTTTAAAATGCAAAGTTCTTCAACTTCCAGATGGGGGACTAGCCCCCAAGCCAACCTCATATACTTTGTGCCCCCACAGATTTTCAGGGCACATGGCACCCTTGTGTGTGTGTGTGAGACAGCATGCACGGGAGTGTGTGTTTGTGACATGCTCTGTGTATCAGTCTGTGTGTATATCACTCCCTATGAGACAGCATGCATGGGAGTGTGTGTTTGTGACATGCTCTGTGTATCAATCTGTGTGTATATCACTCCCTATGAGACAGCATGCATGGGAGTGTGTGTTTGTGACATGCTCTGTGTATCAGTCTGTGTGTATATCACTCCCTATGAGACAGCATGCATGGGAGTGTGTGTTTGTGACATGCTCTGTGTATCAGTCTGTGTGTATATCACTCCCTGTGTGTTTCAATGACTGTAGCACTATGGCAGAGGATTACATACAATAACACACTTTATGTTCCTTTTGATGGCATAGAAAGCCCTTCTTTCTCTCTCTCTCTCTCTCTCTCTCTCTCTCTCTCTCTCGTTCTCGTTCTCGTTCTCCTACCCTCCTAAGCGACTCCTAGCCTCTACCCCCATGATCACTCCTGTAGATCTGAAACCGTTGGATAGATGTTAGCAATACGGCAGAATTTCCAGTCAGTCAGTCAGTAGGCAAGGTGAAGAAGCATTACTTAAACCTATGAGAGACAGCAGTTGTACAGGAGTGTCCTACAAGGGCTGGTAGTTGATTTAGAATTCAGCATTACTCTGATCCATGGTGATGTCATATATGGTGTCATACAGATGTAGAATCTTAATTTGATCATTCTTTTGTTGCTGAGAAATACAAACTTGTAGTGTATTATTCAAGCTTTCAAAAGTATTCTAACGTTTCCAATTTAAAATATCAGACTTGATTTTCACTAACAAAAAATGTATCAACCCCTACAAAAAATGTCCATTAATTATAATCCACATAATAAAATTCACATTTCCTATTGCTGCAGGATTATTTTCCTGTTGTAGCAAACTGGCTCAAATGAAGATCCTACATCTGTATGGAATCAGCAGGCGTTGTGGGCCACATGCAAATCACAGACATTGTGCATGTACAGCGTTCATCACACTAGCACATGCAGCGTTCACGACACTTTAGAGCATGCAGCCTGGGCAGTAAATTAGGTTGAAACACAGAGAGCCCAGATGGCCTTTTGCAGGGCTATGCACACAGCTGTATAATTTAATGTGGTCGTGTGTGTGTTTGTGTCTGTGTGTGTGTGTGCTCTCCTCCATCCACACAGCTGTGTAATCTAATGTGGTCTAAAGGAGAGAGTGTGTGTGTATGTGTCTGTGTGCTCATCTATATAATGTACTATGTTAGACAAGTGGGTTCGTAAGAGGGGTATACTGTGTGTGCACATTGCTGGGAAATGTTTAGCTGTCAGAAGAGCAGGGAGACAGTCCCTTGTGACTAGGGACTGTATGTGTTTGTAGTCTTAGGCATTCAATTGCAATGTGTGTGTGTGTTTGTGTGTTTTTTTGTGTGTGTATGTGGAGTCAGTCAGGTATTAAAGTGTAATGTGTGTGTCAGGAGTTGAAGTGCAGTGTGTGTGTGTGTGTGTGTGTGTGTCAGGTAGTGTAATGTGTTCAGGCACGTGGCCCTGCCTGCCTCCTGTGCTTATTGTCAGGGTGCAGAGTGCCTGGGTAGAGTAGCCTGACATTGGTTGGCATGGGGGGGCATGCCCTCTCTACCCTGCAGGGGGTCTCTAAAAAGCACATATTCCACACAAATGTCACTGTGAATCTGATCGCCATTCTATAGACACACACACACACACACACACTGCTAGACACATCTCAGGGAAAGGCAAATAGAAATGCCATGATCACAACTCTGATGTAACTGCATCACAGTTACACCGTAAAAAATCTAGCTGTTTCAACTAACTATTTTTAAGTAACTGGTTCCACAGCGTTATTTTTGTTCACTCAACTTTTCAGTCCAAGTTTTACCTGAACAACAAAAAAATTACTTGGCCCAAACTTAGCTCCAACTTGAGAAAAATGATGTGTTTGCTCAACTAGAATTATACTATACATATCTGATATGATAATTTAGACAGAAATTTTTATTCAAACATGTCCTCACCAACACTTTCTTGGTTCATGGTCGCCTGAGCTTCCTGCTAATCCACCATGTCTGTGTCAATTATCAATGAATCTGACTATTGGCTCATCATTGATTTTATTGACTTCTTTAAACAGGTTTAGTTTGTTGTCTAATGTTGCTGGGTTATATTAATCTGTTTTAACGGTACTCCTTAATCACTATGATCAATACAATCATTTTCTTAAGTGTACTTTTAACAGAGTTGATATTTACTTTGACATGCAAAGGGTAGAAATACAGGTGAAATCAGTTATTGTCTCAGACATGGTGCCGTAGCAGGAAGTTTGGAATGCTGTGAACCAAGCGGTTGTGAGTTCAAATCCCAGGTGAGGACATGTTGAATAATAATTATTGTGTACATGGACAATGTAATCATGTACATCAAAAAAGGTCAGTTGAAAGCACTGTGTGTAATAGGTCCACAGCCTTGTTTTAGGTAAGATGAAAGCACTGTTGTGTAATAGGTCCACAGCCTTGTTTTAGGTAAGATGAAAGCACTGTGTGTAATAGGTCCACAGCCTTGTTTTAGGTAAGATGAAAGCACTGTGTGTAATAGGTCCACAGCCTTGTTTTAGGTAAGATGAAAGCACTGTGTGTAATAGGTCCACAGCCTTGTTTTAGGTAAGATGAAAGCACTGTGTGTAATAGGTCCACAGCCTTGTTTTAGGTAAGATGAAAGCACTGTGTGTAATAGGTCCACAGCCTTGTTTTAGGTAAGACGAAAGCACTGTGTGTAATAGGTCCACAGCCTTGTTTTAGGTAAGACGAAAGCACTGTGTGTAATAGGTCCACAGCCTTGTTTTAGGTAAGACGAAAGCACTGTGTGTAATAGGTCCACAGCCTTGTTTTAGGTAAGATGAAAGCACTGTGTGTAATAGGTCCACAGCCTTGTTTTAGGTAAGATGTCCAAGTAATAATTTCTGGTTGAATGAACATATGAGACAATTTGAGCAAAAACATAATTATAATGTAATTATAACTGTTTACCTACAATTTCTCATGTTGGAGCTAAGTTTGGGCCAACTAAAAATAACAAGTTCAGGTAACACTTTGACCAAAAAATTGAGCAAACAAAAAAAGCCTGTGGAACCAGTTACTAAATAATATTTAGTTAATTAAAACAACTAGATATTATTATTTTTGTTTTTTTTACAGTGATACATGTTTGGACTGTGTGTATGTTTGTGATGATGTACAGTAGATTGTTTTTGTTCATCTTACCATCATTCATTGAAGTTGAATCAATGACTCAGAAGAACTCATTAATTCAAATCAAATCAAAATCAAATCAAATCAAATTTATTTATATAG
Organism: Oncorhynchus tshawytscha; assembly: GCF_018296145.1. Classification (NCBI taxonomy): domain Eukaryota; kingdom Metazoa; phylum Chordata; class Actinopteri; order Salmoniformes; family Salmonidae; genus Oncorhynchus; species Oncorhynchus tshawytscha. The sequence continues at coordinate 24,164,313 of NC_056445.1, forward strand.
CCCTTCGTACATCAGCTGATATCTCAAAGTGCTGTACAGAAACCCAGCCTAAAACCCCAAACAGCAAGCAATGCAGGTGTAGAAGCCCGGTGGCTAGGAAAAACTCCCTAGAAAGGCCAAAACCTAGGAAGAAACCTAGAGAGGAACCAGGCTATGTGGGGTGGCCAGTCCTCTTCTGGCTGTGCTGGGTGGAGATTATAACAGAACATGGCCAAGATGTTCAAATGTTCATAAATGACCAGCATGGTCGTATAATAATAAGGCAGAACAGTTGAAACTGGAGCAGCAGCACGGTCAGGTGGACTGGGGACAGCAAGGAGTCATCATGTCAGGTAGTCCTGGGGACATGATGACTCCTTGCTGTCCCAAGTCCACAGTCCTGGGGCATGGTCCTAGGGCTCAGGTCCTCCGAGAGAGAGAAAGAAAGAGAGAATTAGAGAGAGCATATGTGGGGTGGCCAGTCCTCTTCTGGCTGTGCCGGGTGGAGATTATACCAGAACATGGCCAAGATGTTCAAATGTTCATAAATGACCAGCATGGTCGAATAATAATGAGGCAGAAGAGTTGAAACTGGAGCAGCAGCACGGTCAAGTGGACTGGGGACAGCAAGGAGTCATCATGTCAGGTAGTCCTGGGGCATGGTCCTAGGGCTCAGGTCCTCCGAGAGAGAGAGAGAAAGAGAGAATTAGAGAACGCACACTTAGATTCACACAGGACACCGAATAGGACAGGAGAGGTACTCCAGATATAACAAACTGACCCTAGCCCCCCGACACATAAACTACTGCAGCATAAATACTGGAGGCTGAGACAGGAGGGATCAGGAGACACTGTGGCCCCATCCGAGGACACCCCCGGACAGGGCCAAACAGGAAGGATATAACCCCACCCACTTTGCCAAAGCACAGCCCCCACACCACTAGAGGGATATCTTCAACCACCAACTTACCATCCTGAGACAAGGCTGAGTATAGCCCACAAAGATCTCCGCCATGGCACAACCCAAAGTGGGGCGCCAACCCAGACAGGATGACCACATCAGTGAATCAACCCACTCAGGTGACGCACCCCTTCCAGGGACGGCATGAGAGAGCCCCAGTAAGCCAGTGACTCAGCCCCTGTAATAGGGTTAGAGGCAGAGAATCCCAGTGGAAAGAGGGGAACCGGCCAGGCAGAGACAGCAAGGGCGGATCGTTGCTCCAGAGCCTTTCCGTTCACCTTCCCACTCCTGGGCCAGACTACACTCAATCATATGACCCACTGAAGAGATGAGTCTTCAGTAAAGACTTAAAGGTTGAGACCGAGTTTGCGTCTCTGACATGGGTAGGCAGACCGTTCCATAAAAATGGAGCTCTATAGGAGAAAGCCCTGCCTCCAGCTGTTTGCTTAGAAATTCTAGGGACAATTAGGAGGCCTGCGTCTTGTGACCGTAGCGTACGTGTAGGTATGTACGGCAGGACCAAATCAGAGAGATAGGTAGGAGCAAGCCCATGTAATGCTTTGTAGGTTAGCAGTAAAACCTTGAAATCAGCCCTTGCTTTGACAGGAAGCCAGTGTAGAGAGGCTAGCACTGGAGTAATATGATCAAATTTTTTGGTTCTAGTCAGGATTCTAGCAGCCGTATTTAGCACCAACTGCAGTTTATTTAGTGCTTTATCCAGGTAGCCGGAAAGTAGAGCATTGCAGTAGTCTAACCTAGAAGTGACAGAAGCATGGATTAATTTTTCTGCATCATTTTTGGACAGAAAGTTTCTGATTTTTGCAATGTTACGTAGATGGAAAAAAGCTGTCCTTGAAATGGTCTTGATATGTTCTTCAAAAGAGAGATCAGGGTCCAGAGTAACGCCGAGGTCCTTCACAGTTTTATTTGAGACGACTGTACAACCATTAAGATTAATTGTCAGATTCAACAGAAGATCTCTTTGTTTCTTGGGACCTAGAACAAGCATCTCTGTTTTGTCCGAGTTTAAAAGTAGAAAGTTTGCAGCCATCCACTTCCTTATGTCTGAAACACATGCTTCTAGCAAGGGCAATTTTGGGGCTTCACCATGTTTCATTGAAATGTACAGCTGTGTGTCATCTGCATAGCAGTGAAAGTTGACATTATGTTTTCGAATAACATCCCCAAGAGGTAAAATATATAGTGAAAACCATAGTGGTCCCAAACCGAAATTTACAGTTGATTTGTCAGAGGACAAACCATTCACAGAGACAAACTGATATCTGATGTATTCATGCATATAGTATACCCTCTAAAGTGGTAAGATCTTCAGAGGATCCAACTAAAGGATTCTAATGTTTGTGGAATTGCCTGTATGGGTGGGCTTGTGCCTTCTCCTGTATTTGTGTTTGTGTCTCATAATGCTCATAAGCCGTTTATAACCTGCCATTGACAGGAAGTGTGCATCCCAAATACGTAGGGAATAGGGTCATGGCCTAACACTATTTCAGACCAGAGCCCATAATAGGGGGCCATTTTAGACAGGACATATGTGTCTCTGGGGGAAAATGTGACAGTCTGGGCTCTGGGGATAATTTGTCTGTGGACTGGTTAATGCGACCTTATTGGCTGGATGACATCTCTGACATCTTTTTCATTGGGCCGCTGACAGCTCGTCATCCTGCTGGCTCTGGGCTAATGGCTTTGGTTGGCAGATCTGCTGAGAGGGAATAGATTAGGGAGGATTTTCTCTCTCTCTCTCTCTCTCTGCATTAGTGTTCATTCGCTCTTCTCTGTGGGAAGCTGTCAGTCACAGCACTACTTCCTGTGCTCTCAATGGGTGTGCTTTAAAATGTCAATCCTTTGCTTCCACCAACCTGGTTTCCTCAAGGACCTTGGATCGAACTCCTCCAATGTGCTTTGAAAGGAATTGAGGAAACAAGGACAGAGGAAGCAAGGGTTTGTAGACACAGCCCATGTTTCCGCGTCACAGCGATGGTAGAGGTGCAGCTGGACCACAGTATGTGCACAAACTCCTGTTGCATTCAATTTTGCTCCATTTACATGCTTACGGACACAATCTGTGTCCATTTCTATGGTTATGGACACAATCCGTGTCTGTTTCTATGGTTACCAACTCACCATTCCTGTAAATTTCTATAGTTGCTGCAACCTTGTTCATTTCCGTGGTTACAGTTTAAAGTCCCTCTCCATTTCCATGGTTATGGTTATGATTGTCCATTTCTGTGATGACAACTCCATTTCACATCCCATCTCCATGGTAATGGCTACCGTATATCTGTCCATCATATCTGTCCGTTCCAAGCCATGGCCAGAAAGCTTTGACCGAGCCCAGTCAAAGATCCCCACCCCTATGTCTTTATATCTGTTATTGGACACTACTTTCTATGAACCAATGTACTGGCCATGCAATAAGTAGCATTTTTGTAAATAGTATTCTGAGCAGTGGAGGCTCCTCAGAGGAGGAAGGGGAGGACCACCCCCCCGCCCCAGTGAAATGTCAAAATAATAAAAATATGTGAAACACTAAAAAAGTTATCCTTTTTAGATAAAACTATATTAAATATGTCACCAAATAATTGATTAAAACACACTGTTTTGAAATGTTCATAGTAACTTCAACAGCACTCTCTGGTATAGCACCATGGTGTAGCCAGCTAGCTTCTGTCCTCCTCTGGGTACATTGGCTGCTGTACAAACTCATAAAAGACACACCCTTGTCCACTTACCCTCGCCTTTGGGGGAATCCCCGTCACCATCTTGGAGGGCAGTCCAAATAATTAGCCAAGCAAGGAAGTTTGCAACATAAGCCTCTCAGCCCTCATTTTTAGTCCAGTTTGTGAGTGTACAATTACGTTCACTCCAGAGCCTGAAACTCCCCATAATTCAATTTGAGACAATTGTACATCCGCTAAGAAAAGTCAGTGAAAACTTAAAAACAACATCAATGGAGAAGTCAAAATACAAGTGTAAGTAAAAATGAATGCAAATAAGTTAGAAATTGTGCTACTAAGGCACATGAAGGCACAAACACATCTCGTAAAAAGTAATGATGTTTTTGTTTGATTATCTTTTGGAAATTGTAGAAATAAAACATTTTCCTTCTTCAGAAGTTCCAGCTAGGCAGGCTAACAGTAGTTAGCTAATTATTTTGCTAAGTATCATACAGTAGGCGTATATTAAAAATGATATATATTTAATATAAGTAGACATGCACTCATATTTGACTGTAGCGCATATAAAGCACCCACAAGCTACTGGTAGCTGAAAACACAGTCATTGCGAGATGACCGAGTGCCGAATTTCCTGGCAAGGTGGTCCATTTTAAAATAATTCCTTCCTCCCTCGACCCTTGCCCTGCAAATGTATACATTAATCGTCAGACATCATGATACGTCATCAGAAGTGTCCACTTAATTTGAGGGCTGAGGGGATAGGGTGTCTTTAACGTGTTTGTCATTGACTTCAATACAAAACCTAGGAGGCTTGTAGGCTTCACCCCCTTCCACAGACCTACATGGTAATTATGACCACTTCTGGAGGATGACCTCCAACCAATCAAATCTTTTTCAGTTAGAACTGACATGTTGTCCATTCAATCATAGGATTAGGATCAGAGAGGGGCGTGGTTTAAACTCACCCAGCCTAGGGTGCGGCAGGGTATCCTAGTGGTTAGAGTGTTAGACTAGTAACCGAAAGGTTGCAAGTTCAAATCCCCGAGCTGACAAGGTACAAATCTGTCGTTCTGTCCCTGAACAGGCAGTTAACCCACTGTTCCTAGGCCGTCATTGAAAATTAGAATTTGTTCTTAACTGACTTGCCTAGTAAAATAAAAGGTATAAATTAAATTGTTGATTGTTGGTGCACGAGCTGGTCCCAGCCTCCTAAGCGCTTCAGCGGTCAGTCGTTGTAGTTGTGTAGAATATCTATGCGCTCACACACTCCCTACAGTTATCTCACACCTGGCTCCGTTTGTTCCCGCAACACTACGTTCTGAATGTGCCCCCACAACTCATTGCACAGTTACTGTCTTCATGTTATTCTGTATTTTTCCATCACGAGAAAGGCCCATGGCCCTGAAACTGTTAACAATGTCTCAAGTCAGCTATGTTGCATAACACATATACCCACACAAGCCAACAGCAAATAATATTCCATCACATATGATATGGTAACGGGCTATAGTGCATAACACATAATCCTCACAATAGCTAATAAGGTTAACGTTAACGTGAAGAAATATCCTGTCGTACTGCATTTTATTATGTTGTACAAAGTGTGCAAAACAAGACAGGGTGTCAGAGTAAAAGGTCTTACAAGATGGATTTTTCTGGAGTTCCTTCACCTCGAATGGACTGGGAGTCTACAAACTTTCCCTATGTATGGCGTAAGTACAAACAGCATGTGGAGCTAATGTTCACAGGTCCTCTGAAGGACAGAGAAGAAGAGGGAAAATGCAGCTACCTGCTCCTCTGGATCGGTGAAAAAAGGAGAGATATATACAACACATGGACACTTACCGAGGCTGAATCAAAGGTACTGAAAACATACTACGATCGTTTTGAAGTATATGTTGTGCCTAAGACCAATACGATATTCGCTAGGTACAAATTCCATGAAAAAGTACAGGGAGCTAGCGAGTCTTCTGAACAGTTTGTGACAGAGCTGCGTCTGCTTGTGAAAGACTGTCATTATGCAAACAAGTATTGTATATGGAATGCACTCACCGCGAGTTAGAGAGAAACTTTTGAATGTTGGGTCTGAGTTAACGCTGGACAAAGCTATCGACATAGCCAGATCTCACGAGCTAGCACAGGCTCAGATGAAAAGCATTTCGCGCATGGGCGCATCACGTGAACAAGCAGTGCAAGCAGTCAGGCAGACATCAAAGCACACCACCGGTGCACAGAGAGCGCGTTTAGGGAGACAACTCCAAAACAGAGCGACACAGACTCAAAACGCCCCAAAACATGTGGATACAAAGTGCATGGCGAACAAGGAAATTGCCCAGCTAAAGGCAAACAGTGTACTAAATGTGGTGAATGGAATTACTTTGCAAAAGTTTGCAGAGCTTACCATGGAAAAACAGTACACACAGTGAGTGAAGATGAAATGTCAATCAAAGAGTCAAACGCTAATGAACTGTTTATTGATTCAGTGACACAGAAAAGTCAAATATCAGAGACAGAGCAAGCCTTTGCTGACATTGAGATAGGAACACAAGGCACAGAGCTAAAGTTCAAACTAGACATTGGTGCACAAGTAAACATTATTCCTCTGAATAAGTACGTACAGCCCACCACACGCAGACTGACTGGTTATGGTGGTGAACAGCACCCAGTAAAATGCACATGCACTTTCAAATGCAAATACAAGGAAAGTGACATGATGTTGAACTTTTACATTGACACTAGAGCACCTGCAGTGCTAGGTCTTAAAGCATGTTTAGACATGGACCTCATCAAGCTAGTTTTATCAGTGACAGCACCAGTAGAGGCAGAGAATTTACTGGAGGAGTTTGCTGATGTTTTTACAGGAATAGGATTATTCCCAGGAGAATGTACCATTCACCTTGACCCAGACGCAACCCCTGTGCTCTACCCACCGAGAAAGATTCCCCTTGCTCTCCGAGAAGGATTCCCCTTGCTCTCTGTGCCAGTCTGAAGAAAGAGTTGGAGAGCATGGAGCAATCTGACATAGTCACCAAGGTTACAGGACCGACTGATAAACGCATTAGTGGTGGTGGAGAAACCACGCACAGGCAAGCTCCGAGTGCATGGTCTCGACCCAAGAGACTTGAACAGTACTGCATTTTATTATTTTGTACAAAGCGTGCAAAACAAGACACTGGCCTTGCCTGCTTTTTGGAAAGTCTGAGCCTTGGGAGAAAGAGGGGCACAGTTACCTGAAGAACATTGATTGTTCAGCTAAACGGCAAAACAAAGCAGGGAGCATAAATGCCCACTTCAGATTCAAGATCCTGTGAAAAAGCCGCATCGATCCTGACGAAGGTCTGCGCATTCTAACTGCGCAACACGACAAGAAAGTAAGAAGAAACGGATGTTCTCAAGCGGTTTATCAACACCACTGCGTTTTTGGTCACGCAAGCATTGGCTTTTAGAGGACACAGCGAGAGGGAAAGTTCTGCTAACAAGTGCAACAAACAAAGAGCTTGTAGTGGTAATTGCACGTTATGATGCTTTATGTTATGTTCTGTTAATTACTGATGTCCCCTTTAAGGATGGAGCATCCTTGGTCATGCGCAGTGTTGTTCTATGTTATTCTGGTACTAACTCGTTTGAGTAAATGTGAAGCTCCAGTTCAATTGCTTGTCTTCAGAGTCTTTCTTATTATATAAATAAGTACTAAGTGTTAAGACACTACACTTTACTTGCTGAACATGTGGAACTTTCTACCGTCTCTTCTGTGATGTCAAAATCAATTCAGAATGATTTGATAGCTTCCATCGCATCATCCATTAAAAGTTAGATTGAAGAGAGAGGTTGACACAGTGCATTTTTTCTCCTGCGCTCAAGTAGGCTTTCCACTTTCCTCTGGTATTTATTTAGCAAAGTTAACATATAATCACTCCGGAGAGACACAAGCAACAACTCATGACATAAATGTTACAGCAGCCTAGGCTACATCTTAACATTAGCGATCTGACTGTAACGGTTTTCTAAGTGTGAAGGAGAGTCGGACCAAAATGCGGCGTGTAGATTGCGACCCATGTTTAATGAACAAACGTAAAACATGAATCAATATTCAACACTACAAAACAAAGAACGTAACAAAAACCGAAACAGCCTATGCTAGTGTAAACTAACACAGAGACAGGAACAAGGACACTAAGGACAATCACCCACAAAACAGGCTACCTAAATATGGTTCCCAATCAGAGACAATGACTAACACCTGCCTCTGATTGAGAACCATATCAGGCCAGACATAGAAATAGACAAACCAGACACACAACATAGAATGCCCACCCAGCTCACGTCCTGACCAACACTAAAACAAGGAAAACACATACGAACGATGGTCAGAACGTGACACTGACATGCTGAAAACTAGAAACATTTTCAGTCTGATCAACTGTAGGCCACTAATAATAGCAGCTGCATACAGCCTATGTGCCCTGTTAATCTGGTCAGGGTAACTGATTGGTAACATTATGCATTTATTGTCCACTTGTGTGTCAAGAGAAAATGTGAATGTGATCAAATTTGGTTTATATTCAAATATGTGTTTTCAACCCAAAATGATTAACTGGAATGAATCAGTCAACATAATAGTGTGAGTAAATGTTTTACAAGGCCTACAGTTGCATAGGCCTGAATGATGCCAACATGCATAAAGCAAGCTCAGACCTGTGAGTTTTATTGTCTGTCAGTTGTTGTCTCTGTATCTGGGTAGAGGGAATCCCTCTCCTCATCTCCTCTAAATGTAATTCATATGATATACAATTGTGCAAATTCTCCCACTTATAAAGATGAGAGAGGCCTGTAATTTTCATCATAGGTACACTTCAACTATGACAGACAAAATGAGAAAAAAAATCAGGAAAATCACATTAGGATCACATGTAGGATTTTTAATGAATTTATTTGCAAATTTTGATGGAAAATAAGTATAGTGTTGTTTAGCATTCCCTCTCAGGCCTGTCCACGTTGAGGACAAACTGTCAGACTCTGCCTCATAATTATTCTGCAGGGTTTCAGTATCATGTTACGTTTCCCCCTCTCAGTCCTGTGTGTTATAGCTTCAGAGCTGGCTTTGCTGAGAGACTTACAGTGTGGTCGGGAAAGTGCTGACTACTTACTGGAGCCGACATGGGTTCTCTGTGTGTGTGTGTGTGTGTGTGTGTGTGTGTGTGTGTGTGTGTGTGTGTGTGTGTGTGTGTGTGTGTGTGTGTGTGTGTGTGTGTGTGTGTGTGTGCGCGCGTGACCTCTATAGATCTGGTTATTTGCGTAGCTTATTTAAAAAGTGAAACTGCCCTCAGCACTGTGTGTGTGAGAGAGAGAGAGGGTGTTTGTGTGTCTGACCACTATCTGTACATCTATATGCTTACCTCTTGTCTCCCATTTATTGAGTAAAGTTTGCCTAACAACTTTGAGTTAGTGTGTGTGTGACCTCTGTGAATCCATAATGCTCAGCACTGAGTTTCTCTTATTTAAAGAGTGAAGGGGTCTGCAGGACTGGGGAACATTCTGAGATGAATTCAGCACCACCTAGAAACACATTGAGATTGGTTTGAAGTACATTGCCACGCAGACTGACACTAACACGTTCGTCAGTTATTGGGAACATATTTAAATGCTAATTACACCAACATGTTTCACCCACCCCCATACACACCACTATATTCATAATTAGAGATGGTATCTTGCATGGTTGCACCTAGAGGTCGACTGATTACGATTTTTCAACGCCGATACCGATTATTGGAGGACCAAAAAAGCCGATGCCGATTAATCGGCTGATTTATTTATTTATTTGTAATAATGACAATTACAACAATACTGAATGAACACTTATTTTAACTTAATATAATACATCAATAAAATCATTTTAGCCTCAAGTAAATAATGAAACTGAAATGTTCAATTTGGTTTAAATAATGCAAAGACAAAGTGTTGGAGAAGAAAGTAAAAGTGCAATATGTGCCATGTAAAAAGCTAACGTTTAAGTTCCTTGCTCAGAACATGAGAACATATGAAAGCTGGTGGTTCCTTTTAACATGAGTCTTCAATATTCCCAGGTAAGAAGTTTAGGTTGTAGTTATTATAGGAATTATAGGACTATTTCCCTCTATGCCATTTGTATTTCATTAACCTTTGACTATTGGATGTTCTTATAGGCACTTTAGTATTGCCAGTGTATCAGTATAGCTTCCGTCCCTCTCCTCGCTCCTCCCTGGGCTCGAACCAGCAACACAACGACAATACCCACCATTGAAGCAGCGTTACCCATGCAGAGCAAGGGGAACAACTACTAGAAGGCTCAGAGCGAGTGACTTTCAAAACTCTATTAGCGCGCGCTAACTAGCTAGCCATTTCACTTCGGTTACACCAGCCTCATCTCAGGAGTTGATAGGCTTGAAGTAATAAACAGCGCAATGCTTGACGCACAACGAAGAGCTGCTGGCAAAAGGCACGAAAGTGCTGTTTGAATGAATGTTTACACGTCTGCTTCTGCCTACCACCGCTCAGTCAGATACTTAGATGCTTGTATGCTCAGTCAGATTATATGCAACACAGGACACGCTAGATAATATCTAGTCATCAACCATGTGTAGTTAACTAGTGATTATGATTGATTGTTTTTTATAAGATACGTTTAATGCTAGCTAGCAACTTACCTTGGCTTCTCACTGCATTCGCATAACAGGTAGTCTCCTTGTGGAGTGCAACGAGAGAGAGGCAGGTCGTTATTGCGTTGGACTAGTTAACTGTAATGTTGCAAGATTGGATCCCCCGAGCTGACAAGGTGAAAATCTGTCGTTCTGCCCCTGAACGAGGCAAATAACCCACCGTTCCTAGGCCGTCATTGAAAATAAGAATGTGTTCTTAACTGACTTGCCTAGTTAAATAAAGGTATAAATAAATAAATACAAAAATACCGATTTCCAATTGTTATGAAAACTTGAAATCAGCCCTAATTAATCAACCATTCCGATTAATCGGTCCACCTCTAGTTGCACCTCATATGTTTACTGATATCCTTGGAAAGGAGAAAGGTCTTGATGTGTAGATAAAGGTAAAGGCCTTAGTGACATACAGCTAAATGGGATGTCTACTTTTGATCAGCGATGCCCTACCAAGAGCCTCTCACTGTTTAATGGTATGGTAGTAAAGGCTTGGTCCAGTCCATGATCTCTTGATGATAGAAAATGATAATACTAACTTAAATCCTACAGTGCAGACATACTGTATGCAGTATGATGCAGTTACAAAGACTTCCCACTTTCCCTCACTCTCTCTGACAGAGCTCTTCCTCTCTCACTTCACTCACTCACTTTCTCGTTCCCTCTCTCAAACCCAAGGTTATACCGTGGTAATTAGTAGCATCGGGGGTAGCTCACTAACGAGTGATTACTTTGCTTATCTCTAGCCGAGTGATTATCGCTTTCTCCCTCTGCTGCCTGCCGCTGACTTCCTCCCTCTGCTGCCTGCCGCTGACTTCCTCCCTCTCTGTCTGTCTCTTCTTTAGCTCCCCTTTGCTCTCTCATTCCCAATGATCAATACAATCTAATTACCCAATATTTGTATGCTTGGTAGAGGTCCCTGTGATCCTATATCGCTACCTCTATACAAGCAAATATTATTACACTGAAGCAAAGGGGGTTGAAGCAAGGTTTATTTAGCCTTATTTTCCTTTAGCTGCAGGCTAGCATCTGGTGGAGGTAGGGAGACTGAGGGAGAGGTAGTGAAAGAGAGAGAGAGAGGTAGAGAAAGATTACGAGAGAGTGAGAGAAAACAGCTGGTGAGGTCTGGGAGTGCTGTGTGTGCAGAAACGGCAGGCAAGCTGCTGACCCAGAAATCCTCTCCTTCTTTCACCCAGGACCTATAGCGGAAGCATTGCAGGGGAGGAGAGGGGCTAGCTATGCACTGTACTACTTTACTGTAGTGGTTGAATTACCCATAACCGAGGAGGGAATGCCGACTCAAGAGCTTTAAATGCTTTAAACACAGACGTGAGAGCTTTAAACACAGGCTTTAAACACAGACGTAAGAGCTTTAAACACAGGCTTTAAACACAGACGTAGGAGCTTTAAACACTTTAAACACAGACGTAAGAGCTTTAAGCACAGGCTTTAAACACAGACGTAAGAGCTTTAAACACAGGCTCTAAACACAGGCTTTAAACACAGATGTAAGTGCTTTAACGTTTGTAAGGATGTTTGTACAGCACTTACACAGCACCTCAACTCTACT
>NC_056445.1:24181210-24186210 GCF_018296145.1 Oncorhynchus tshawytscha
CCAGACATCGGGAGATGAATTCACCATTCAGTAGGACAATAACCTGAAACACAAGGCCAAGTCTACACTGGAGTTGCTTACCAAGAAGACGTGAATGTTCCTGAGTGTCTGAGTTAGTTTTGATTTGATTCTACTTGAGAATCTATGGCAAGACATGAAATTGGTTGTCTAAATGATCAACATCCAATTTGATGTTGCACAATCCAGGTGTGGAAAGCTCTTAGAGACTTACCCAGAAAGACTCACAGCTGTTATCGCTGCCAAAGGTGCTTTTACAAACTATTGACTCGGGGGTATGAATACTTACATAAATGAGATATTTCTGTATTTAATTTGCAATTTGCAAAAATTTCCAAAATATGTTTTTAATTTGTCATTCAGAGGTATTGTGTGTAGATGGGTGAGAAAACCCTCAGATTTAACCCATTTTGAATTCAAACTATAACACATACAGAATGTGGAATAAGTCAAGGGGTATGAATTCTTTCTGAAGGCGCTGTATATTTGCAAACAGTCACACTTAAACATTCCCGCAGCTCATTTCCATGGCAACACAGTCACAGTCCATGGTCGCTGTGGTTGGTCTCTGCACGTGGTCCCTCCCATTTCTCTCTCTCTCTCTCTCTCTCTCTCTCTCCATTTGAGTGTTTTTACTCTATATCTCTCTTCTTGTCACTCCCTGCATCTGTGGACTTCGCCCTATTCCTTAAATTCCTTCCCTATTGTGCTTCTTCCCTCTGTATCTCTCGTCTGGTGTATTGCTGTTCCTGCATTCACACGTCTCTCCCTCTCTGCGTCTTTTGTCCTGTCACTCTCAGCTCAATCCTTGTGTGCACTGGGAACACGTTGCATCTCAGTAGAAGTCCATACCAAGCATGACTCACAATCTCATCTCTCTCCCTCTCTCTCTCTCTCCCCTTGATCTCTCTCTTTCTCTCTCTCTTTCTCTCTCTCTCCCCCTGATATCTCTCTCTCTCGCTCTCTCTCTATCTCTCCCCTTGATATCTCTCTCTCTCCCCTTGATCTCTCTCTCTCTCTCTCTCTCTCTCTCTCTCTCTCTCTCTGTCTCCTCATATACTGTACATCTCCACTGTTCCATTCACCAGCTATCTCCCCTATTTTTCCCTCTCCTCTCTTTTCTCTCTCTCTTCTAACCTCCCTCTCTCCCCAAAAACAGTCTCCCACTTTTCCTCCTCCTCTCTATCCACTTCTCCTTTATCTTTTCATCTCTCATCCTCTCACTCCTTTCTCTTTTCATCTCTCACTCCTTTCTCTTTTCATCTCTCACCCCCTTCTCTTTTCATCTCTCACCCCTTTCTCTTTTCATCTCTCACTCCTTTCTCTTTTCATCTTACTCCTTTCTCTTTTCATCTCTCATCCTCTCACTCCCTTCTCATTTCATCTCTCATCCTCTCACTCCTTTCTCTTTTCTTCTCTCTCTCCTTTCCCTCTTCATCTCTCATCCTCTCACTCCTTTCTCTTTTCATCTCACTCCTTTCTCTTTTCATCTCTCATCCTCTCACTCCTTTCTCTTTTCATCTCTCATCCTCTCACTCCTTTCTCTTCATCTCACTCCTTTCTCTTTTCATCTCTCATCCTCTCTCACTCCTTTCTCTTTTCATCTCTCATCCTCTCACTCCTTTCTCTTCATCTCACTCCTTTCTCTTTTCCTCTCTCACTCCTTTCTCTTTTCATCTCTCACCCCTTTCTCTTCATCTCTCACTCCTTTCTCTTCATCTCTCACTCCTTTCTCTTTTCATCTCTCGTCCTCTTTCACACTCCTTTCTCTTTTCATCTATCTTCCTCTCTGTCTCCCCCTTTCCCCTCCCCTCTCGCTAGGTAAGCATAACTATTTCTGGAGTGCTGTCTGAAAGATTCAGTCTGTCACCAGAATCATTTCAATGCTAATTTCCCTGGCATCTGTGATAAGTAAATTCACTCTGGCAAACACATTGTCATCAGCTTTTGAGGATTGGATTTTTCTCTCCTCTCCTCCATAGCTTGTGCATAAGGATCTGAAGCGAGGCAGGTTTGATGAACACACTGCACATACACAAACACACTCACATACACAAACACACACGTAATAGTTTAGGGGGTTGGTTTGATGAACAAACAACAAACAGTGAGCACACACCCACTGTCTCTCTCTCTCTCTCTCTCTCCATCTCTCTCTCTCCATTTCTCTCTCTCTCTCTCTCTCTCTCTCTCTCTCTCTCTCTCACACACACACAGTCTTGTACAGCTAACCTTGTGGAGACACACAATTCAGTCCCATTCAAAATCCTATTTTCCCTAACCTTAACCCAAAAACTTAACTTTAACACTAAACCTAACCCTAGCTCCTAACCCTAAACTAACCCTCGCTCCTAACCCTAAAAATAACCCTATAACCTTCCTCAACCCTAACCCCCTTAGAATAACATTTGACCTAGTGGGGACTAATATATATATATATATATATATATTTTACTATTCTTGTGCAGACACACACACACACACACACACACACACACACACACACACACACACACACACACACACACACACACAGTGGGCAGAGGATGAAAGTCATGGAGTGTGTTAGGGCTGTTCAGAGAGAACCCTTCACTGGAGTGTGTTGTGCTGTTCAGAGGGAACCCTTCACTGGAGTGTGTTAGGGCTGTTCAGAGAGAACCCTTCACTGGAGTGTGTTAGGGCTGTTCAGAGAGAACCCTTCACTGGAGTGTGTTAGGGCTGTTCAGAGAGAACCCTTCACTGGAGTGTGTTAGGGCTGTTCAGAGAGAACCCTTCACTGGAGTGTGTTAGGGCTGTTCAGAGAGAACCCTTCACTGGAGTGTGTTAGGGCTGTTCAGAGAGAACCCTTCATTGGAGTGTGTTAGGGCTGTTCAGAGAGAACCCTTCACTGGAGTGTGTTAGGGCTGTTCAGAGAGAACCCTTCACTGGAGTGTGTTGTGCTGTTCAGAGAGAACCCTTCACTGGAGTGTGTTTGGGCCGTTCAGAGGGAACCCTTCACTGGAGTGTGTTGTGCTGTTCAGAGAGAACCCTTCACTGGAGTGTGTTAGGGCTGTTCAGAGAGAACCCTTCACTGGAGTGTGTTAGGGCTGTTCAGAGAGAACCCTTCACTGGAGTGTGTTTGGGCCGTTCAGAGGGAACCCTTCACTGGAGTGTGTTGTGCTGTTCAGAGAGAACCCTTCACTGGAGTGTGTTGTGCTGTTCAGAGAGAACCCTTCACTGGAGTGTGTTAGGGCTGTTCAGAGAGAACCCTTCACTGGAGTGTGTTGTGCTGTTCAGAGAGAACCCTTCACTGGAGTGTGTTTGGGCCGTTCAGAGGGAACCCTTCACTGGAGTGTGTTGTGCTGTTCAGAGAGAACCCTTCACTGGAGTGTGTTTGGGCCGTTCAGAGGGAACCCTTCACTGGAGTGTGTTGTGCTGTTCAGAGAGAACCCTTCACTGGAGTGTGTTAGGGCTGTTCACAGAGAACCCTTCACTGGAGTGTGTTGTGCTGTTCAGAGAGAACCCTTCACTGGAGTGTGTTTGGGCCGTTCAGAGGGGACCCTTCACTGGAGTGTGTTGTGCTGTTCAGAGAGAACCCTTCACTGGAGTGTGTTGTGCTGTTCAGAGGGAACCCTTCACTGGAGTGTGTTAGGGCTGTTCAGAGGGAACCCTTCACTGGAGTGTGTTGTGCTGTTCAGAGAGAACCCTTCACTGGAGTGTGTTTGGGCCGTTCAGAGAGAACCCTTCACTGGAGTGTGTTGTGCTGTTCAGAGGGAACCCTTCACTGGAGTGTGTTAGGGCTGTTCAGAGAGAACCCTTCACTGGAGTGTGTTGTGCTGTTCAGAGGGAACCCTTCACTGGAGTGTGTTAGGGCTGTTCAGAGAGAACCCTTCACTGGAGTGTGTTAGGGCTGTTCAGAGAGAACCCTTCACTTGAGTGTGTTAGGGCTGTTCAGAGAGAACCCTTCATTGGAGTGTGCTAGGGCTGTTCAGAGAGAACCCTTCATTGGAGTGTGTTAGGGCTGTTCAGAGAGAACCCTTCACTGGAGTGTGTTAGGGCTGTTCAGAGAGAACCCTTCACTGGAGTGTGTTGTGCTGTTCAGAGAGAACCCTTCACTGGAGTGTGTTTGGGCCGTTCAGAGGGAACCCTTCACTGGAGTGTGTTGTGCTGTTCAGAGAGAACCCTTCACTGGAGTGTGTTAGGGCTGTTCAGAGAGAACCCTTCACTGGAGTGTGTTAGGGCTGTTCAGAGAGAACCCTTCACTGGAGTGTGTTTGGGCCGTTCAGAGGGAACCCTTCACTGGAGTGTGTTGTGCTGTTCAGAGAGAACCCTTCACTGGAGTGTGTTGTGCTGTTCAGAGAGAACCCTTCACTGGAGTGTGTTAGGGCTGTTCAGAGAGAACCCTTCACTGGAGTGTGTTGTGCTGTTCAGAGAGAACCCTTCACTGGAGTGTGTTTGGGCCGTTCAGAGGGAACCCTTCACTGGAGTGTGTTGTGCTGTTCAGAGAGAACCCTTCACTGGAGTGTGTTTGGGCCGTTCAGAGGGAACCCTTCACTGGAGTGTGTTGTGCTGTTCAGAGAGAACCCTTCACTGGAGTGTGTTAGGGCTGTTCAGAGAGAACCCTTCACTGGAGTGTGTTGTGCTGTTCAGAGAGAACCCTTCACTGGAGTGTGTTTGGGCCGTTCAGAGGGGACCCTTCACTGGAGTGTGTTGTGCTGTTCAGAGAGAACCCTTCACTGGAGTGTGTTGTGCTGTTCAGAGGGAACCCTTCACTGGAGTGTGTTAGGGCTGTTCAGAGGGAACCCTTCACTGGAGTGTGTTGTGCTGTTCAGAGAGAACCCTTCACTGGAGTGTGTTTGGGCCGTTCAGAGAGAACCCTTCACTGGAGTGTGTTGTGCTGTTCAGAGGGAACCCTTCACTGGAGTGTGTTAGGGCTGTTCAGAGAGAACCCTTCACTGGAGTGTGTTAGGGCTGTTCAGAGAGAACCCTTCACTTGAGTGTGT
>NC_056445.1:24191210-24273710 GCF_018296145.1 Oncorhynchus tshawytscha
TGGCCTACAGGGAGGAGGTGAGGGCCCTCGGAGTGTGGTGTCAGGAAAATAACCTCACACTCAACGTCAACAAAACTAAGGAGATGATTGTGGACTTCAGGAAACAGCAGAGGGAACACCCCCCTATCCACATCGATGGAACAGTAGTGGAGAGGGTAGTAAGTTTTAAGTTCCTCAGCGTACACATCACAGACAAACTGAATTGGTCCACCCACACAGACAGCATCGTGAAGAAGGCGCAGCAGCGCCTCTTCAACCGCAGGAGGCTGTAGAAATACAGTAGATGGTATTGAGTGCAGTATATACATATGAGATGAGTATGTAAACAAAGTGGCATAGTTAAAGTGGCTAGTGATACATGTATTACATAAGGATGCAGTAGATGATATAGAGTACAGTATATACATATACATATGAGATGAATAATGTAGGGTATGTAAACATTACATTAGGTAGCATTGTTTAAAGTGGCTAGTGATGTGTTTGACATAATTTCCCATCAATTCCCATTATTAAAGTGGCTGGAGTTGAGTCAGTGAGTTGGCAGCAGCCAAATATATCACTAGCCACTTTAAACAATGCTACCTAATATAATGTTTACATACCGTACATTATTCATCTCATATGTATATGTATATACTGTACTCTATATCATCTACTGCATCCTTATGTAATACATGTATCACTAGCCACTTTAACTATGCCACTTTGTTTACATACTCATCTCATATGTATATACTGTACTCGATACCATCTACTGCATCTTGCCTATGCCGCTCTGTACCATCACTCATTCATATATCTTTATGTACATATTCTTTATCCCCTTACACTTGTGTCTATAAGGTAGTAGTTTTGGAATTGTTAGCTAGATTACTTGTTGGTTATTACTGCATTGTCGGAACTAGAAGCACAAGCATTTCGCTACACTCGCACTAACATCTGCTAACCATGTGTATGTGACAAATAAGATTTTGATTTGATTTGATTTAGTAGAGAGAATGATTTATTTAAGCTTTTATTTATTTCATCACATTCCCAGTGGGTCAGAAGTTTACATACACTCAATGAGTATTTGGTAGCATTGCCTTCAAATTGTTTTCTTTACCACAATAAGTTGGGTGTATTTTGGCCCATTCCTCCTGACAGAGCTGGTGTAACTGAGTCAGGTTTGTAGGCCTCCTTGCTCGCACAGGCTTTTTCAGTTCTGTCCACACATTTTCTATGGGATTGAGGTCAGGGCTTTGTGATGACCACTCCAATACCTTGACTTTGTTGTCCTTAAGCCATTTTGCCACAACTTTGGAAGTATGCTTGGGGTCATTGTCCATTTGGAAGACCCATTTGCGATCAAGCTTTAACTTCCTGACTAATGTCTGAGATGTTGCTTCAATATATCCGCATCATTTTCCTTCCTCGTGAAGCCATCTATTTTGTGAAGTGCACCAGTCTCTCCTGCAGCAAAGCACCCCACAACATGATGCTGCCACCCCCATGCTTCACGGTTGGGATGGTGATCTTCAGCTTGCAAGCCTCCCCCTTTTCCTCCAAACATAACGATGGTCATTATGGCCAAAAAGTTATATTTTTGTTTCATCAGACCAGAGGACATTTCTCCAAAAAGTACGATCTTTGTCCCCATGTGCAGTTACAAACCGTAGTCTGGCTTTATCTGGCGGTTTTGGAGCAGTGGCTTCTACCTTGCTGTGTGGCCTTTCAGGTTCTGTCGGTATAGGACTTGTTTTACTGTGGATTTAGACACTTTTGTACCTGTTTCCTCCAGCATCTTCACAAGGTCCTTTGCTGTTATTCCGGGATTGATTTGCACTTTTCGCACCAAAGTACGTTCATCTCTAGGAGACAGAACGCGTCTCCTTCCTGAGCGGGATGACGGCTGTGTGGTCCCATAGTGTTTATACTTTCGTACTGTTGTTTGTGCAGATGAACGTGGTTCCTTCAGGCGTTTGGAAATTGCTCCCAAGGATTATCCAGACTTGTGGAGGTCTACAATTATCTTTCTGTTAAACAGCCACCACTAACATTGAGTGGCTGCTGCCAACACACTAACTCAACTCCAGCCACTTTAATAATGGGAATTGATGGGAAATGATGTAAAATATATCACTAGCCACTTTAAACAATGCTACCTAATATAATGTTTACATACCCTACATTATTCATCTCATATGTATATGTATATACTGTACTCTATATCATCTACTGCATCTTTATGTAATACATGTATCACTAGCCACTTTAACTATGCCACTTTGTTTACATACTCATCTCATATGTATATACTGCACTCAATACCATCTACTGCATCTTGCCTATGCCGCTCTGTACCATCACTCATTCTTTATGAACATTTTCTTTATCCCCTTACACTTGTGTCTATAAGGTAGTAGTTTTGGAATTGTTAGCTAGATTACTTGTTGATTATTACTGCATTGTCGGAACTAGAAGCACAAGCATTTCGCTACACTCGCATTAACATCTGCTAAGCATGTGTATGTGACAAATAACATTTGATTTGATTTGATTTGATTCTGAGGTCTTGGCTGATTTCTTTTGATTTTTCTATGATGTCAAGCAAAGAGACACTGAGTTTGAAGGTAGGCCTTGAAATACATCCACATATACACCTCCAATTGACTCAAATGATGTAAATTCAGAAGCTTCTAAAGCCATGACATAATTTTCTGGAATTTTCCAAGCTGTTTATAGGCACAGTCAACTTAGTGTATGTAAACTTCTGACCCACTGGAATTGTGATACAGTGAATTTTAAGTGAAATAATCTGTCTGTAAACAATTGTCGGAAAAACTACTAGTGTCATGCACAAAGTAGATGTTCTAACCGACTTGCCAAAACTATAGTTTGTTAACAAGACATTTGTGTTGAAAAACGAGTCTTAATAAGTGTATGTAAACTTCCGACTTCAACTGTATCGGCTTTATATACAGTTGAAGTCAGAAGTTTACATACACTGTTCGTCAAACATCTCATTCCAAAATCATTGGCATTAATATGGAGTTGGTCCCCTCTTTGCTGCTATAGCAGTCTCCACTCTTCTGGGAAGGCTTTCTAATAGATGTTGGAACATTGCTACGAGGACTTGCTTCCATTCAGCCAAAAGAGCATTAGTGAGGTTGGGCACTGATGTTGTGCGATTAGGGCTGGCTCACATTCGGCATTCCAATTCATGCCAAAGGTGTTTTATTAGGTTGAGGGCTGGGCTCTGTGCAGGCCAGTCAAGTTCTTCCACACCTATCTCGATAAACCATTTCTGTATGTACCTCGCTTTGTGCACGAGGGCATAGTCCTGCTGAAACAGAAAAGCGCCTTCCCCAAACTGTTGCCAGGTCCTGAGATCCTCAAAAGGTTCTACAGCTGCAACATCGAGAGCATTCTGACTGGTTGCATCACTGCCTGGTACGGCAATTGCTCGGGCTCCGACCGCAAGGCACTATAGAGGGTAGTGCGTTTGGCCCAGTACATCACTGGGGCTAAGCTGCCTGTCATCCAGGACCTCTACACCAGGCGGTATCAGAGGAAGGCCCTAAAAATTGTCAAAGACTCCAGTCAAAGACATTTCTCTCTACTATCGCATGGAAAGTGGTACCGGAGTGCCAGGTCTAGTACAAAAAGGCTTCTCAACAGTTTTTACCCCCAAGCCATGAGACTCCTGAACAGGTAACCAAATGGCTACTCTGACTATTTGCATTGTGAGACCCCCCAAACCCCTCTGCATAGTGACTTTAACCATATCTACAGTCATGGCCAAAAGTTTTGAGAATGACACAAATATTAATTTTCACAAAGTCTGCTGCCTCAGTGTCTTTAGATATTTTTGTCAGACGTTACTATGGAATACTGCAGTATAATTCCAAGCTTTTATTGACAATTACATGAAATTGATGCAAAGAGTCTATATTTGCAGTGTTGACCCTTCTTTTTCAAGACCTCTGCAATCCACCCTGGCATGCTGTAAATGAACTTCCGGGCCACATCCTGACTGATGGCAGCCCATTCTTGCATAATCAATGTTTGAAGTTTGTCAGAATTTGTGCGTTTTTGTTTTCCCACCCGACCCTCTTGAGGATTGACCACAAGTTCTCAATGGGATTAAGGTCTGGAGAGTTTCCTGGCCATGGACCCAAAATATCGATGTTTTGTTCCCCGAGCCACTTAGTTATCACTTTTGCCTTATGGCAAGGTGCTCCATCATGCTGGAAAAGGCATTGTTCGTCACCAAACTGTTCCTGGATGGTTGAGAGAAGTTGCTCTCGGAGGATGTTGTTGGTACCATTCTTTATTCATGGCCGTGTTCTTAGGCAAAATTGTGAGTGAGCCCACTCCCTTGGCTGAGAAGCAACCCCACACATTAATGGTCTCAGGATGCTTTACTGTTGGCATGACACAAGACTGATGGTAGTGCTCACCTTGTCTTTTCCGGACAAGCTTTTTTCCGGATGCCCCAAATAATCGGAAAGGGGATTCATCAGAGAAAATTACTTTACCCCAGTCCTCAGCAGTCCAATCCCTGTAACTTTTGCAGAATATCTGTCTGTCCCTGATGTTTTTCCTGGAGTGAAGTGGCTTCTTTGCTGCCCTTCTTGACACCAGACCATCCTCCAAAGTGCAGATGCACTCACACCTGCCTGCTTCCATTCCCGAGCAAGCTCTGTACTGGTGGTGCCCCGATCCCGCAGCTGAATCAACTTTAGGAGACGGTCCTGGCGCTTGCTGGACTTTCTTGAGCGCCCTGAAGCCTTCTTCACAACAATTGAAGCACTCTCCTTGAAGTTCTTGATGATCCGATAAATGGTTGATTTAGGTGCAATCTTACTGAGAGCAATATCCTTGCATGTGAAGCCCTTTTTGTGCAAAGCAATGATGACGGCATGTGTTTCCTTGCAAGCACCACCCTCCTTTTGAAGCTTCCAGGCTCTTATTCAAACTCAATCAGCATGACAGAGTGATCTCCAGCCTTGTCCTCGTCAACACTCACACCTGTGTTAACGAGAGAATCACTGACATGATGTCAGCTGGTCCTTTTGTGGCAGGGCTGAAATGCAGTGGAAATGTTTTTGGGGGATTCAGTTCATTTGCATGGAAAAGAGGGACTTTGCAATTAATTGCAATTCATCTGATCACTCTTTATAACATTCTGGAGTATATGCAAATTGCCATTATACAAACTGAGGCAGCAGACCTTGTGAAAATTAATATTTGTGTCATTCTCAAAACTTTTGGCTACGACTGTACATGTTCATACTACCTCAATCAGCCGGACTAACCGGTGTCTTTATGTAGCCTCGCTACTTTTATAGCCTCGCTACTGTATATAGCCTCGCTACTGTTTTACACAGTCTTTTTACTGTTTTTATTTCTTTACTTACCTAGTGTTCATTTAATACCTTTTTGCACTATAGGTGAAAGCCTGTAAGTAAGCATTTCACTGTAAGGTCTACCTACACCTGTTGTATTCAGCGCACGTGACAAATAAACTTTGATTTGATTCAAAATTCCTCCTGACTACAGAACACTTTTGGTTGAGGTTATTGCTGCCAAAGGAGGGTCAACCAGGTTGAATTAAATCCTGGAGTTCACATAATTTTCCCACCCTGCACTGTGAATATTTACACAGTGTGTTCAATAAAGACATGAAAACATATAATTGTTTGTGTTATTAGTTTAAGGCTGTTTGAGGTCCGTCCATTCCTGTATGTTGATCTTTCTCCCTGTGCTCGTCCCACCTAGCCCCATTCTCTAACTTTCCCTCCATCTAATTCCCTCCTTCCTCTCCGTCCCTGTCTCTTTCTTCATCTCTTACCCTCTCTATGCTCTTTGTTCTCCTCCCCCTTTCTCTCTCCCTATAGTGTTGTTTAGCATTCCCTCTCAGGCCTGTCCACGTTGAGGACAAACTGTCAGACTCTGCCTCTGACTTCTGCAGGGTTTCAGTATCATGCTACGTTTCCCCCTCTCAGTCCTGTGTGTTATAGCTTCAGAGCTGGCTTTGCTGAGAGACTTACAGTGTGGTCGGGAAAGTGCTGACTACTTACTGGAGCCGACATGGGTTCTCTCTGTGTGTGTGTGTGTGTGTGTGTGTGTGTGTGTGTGTGTGTGTGTGTGTGTGTGTGTGTGTGTGTGTGTGTGTGTGTGTGAAGAACAGGGTTTAATGAAGCACTCTTAACTCAGCACATTTACTGTTGCATGGGAGACCAGGGGCAAGGCTGTCACAGTTTGCATGAATAACCCGGCAAAAGATTGCATTAGTTCCACAGCGAAATATAATAGCAGAGAAAAGAAAACGCCAATGAAATCCCCATCTTACCTCCTAATCCGCGTTTTATTGCCCGTCTGAGACGAGGGGTGTGTGCTGGCGAGGGGTTGTGATCTCCAGACTTGCGTGCGCACATGCAAGAACACACGCACATAAACAGACACACACACACAGAAGCACGCACACACACACACACACACACACACACACACACACACACACACACACACACACACACACACACACACACACACACACACACACACACACACACACACACTGATCCTCAGGGCTCAGTCAGACATCTCGACAGAGGCCCAGTTCATATTTCACTGCACAGGATCAATGAGTGAGTTATCTAACTTTTAACTTAATTATGGAAACGGGAAATATCTTGTTTCAGAAGACGGAGATAGAGAGAGCGAGCGAGAAGGCGAGAGAGAGAGAAAATGAGAGAGGGGGAGAAAAAGTGAGATGGAGTGAAGAGGAGGGTGTGTTAGAGCAGATCAAAGGCAGACCACAGGCTGTCTCAATGAGCTGATTAGTAAAGCACGCAGATTGTGACACAGAATGTGTGTGTGC
The DNA here is from genome assembly GCF_018296145.1 of Oncorhynchus tshawytscha. Lineage (NCBI taxonomy): Eukaryota > Metazoa > Chordata > Actinopteri > Salmoniformes > Salmonidae > Oncorhynchus > Oncorhynchus tshawytscha. Next base: position 24,198,082 of record NC_056445.1, read on the forward strand.
ATATGCATAAGCATGTCTTGGTAATCTGTCTTTATGAGCACTCCTTATCCCCTCTAGCGTATATCACCGAGCGCCCGCTGCCCAGAGGTGGTCCAGATGGTATGAAGGTGCCAATGTAACGTCTAACGACAGGACTTAATCATAGTCACTTTGGGAATATCTTTGCCTAGCCTTAGTTTTCACTTTCACTCAAACCGGTCCATTTTATAATTACAGTCATAGAGCAGTCAACTGGCTAGTCATTTCTGGAGTAGGTGAAGTCAGGTGTCTTGGACTAGTGATTAGGAGGTTAGTCAGTTGTCTTGGACTAGTCATTAGGAGGTTAGTCAGGTGTGTTGGACTAGTCATTAGGAGGTTTAGTCAGGTGTCTTGGACTAATCATTAGGAGAATAGTCAGGTGTCTTGGACTAGTCATTAGGAGGTTAAGTAAGTTGTCTTGGACTAGTCATTAGGAGGTTAGTCAAGTGTCTTGGACTAGTCATTAGGAGGTTAATCAGGTGTCTTGGACTAGTCATTAGGAGGTTTCGTCAGGTGTGTTGGACTAGTCATTAGGAGGTTTAGTCAGGTGTCTTGGACTAGTCATTAGTAGGTTAAGTATTGGACTAGTCGTTAGGAGGTTTAGTCAGGTGTATTGGACTAGTCATTAGGAGGTTAGTCAGGTGTCTTGGACTAGTCATTAGGAGGTTTAGTCAGGTGTCTTGGACTAGTCATTAGTAGGTTAAGTATTGGACTAGTCGTTAGGAGGTTTAGTCAGATGTCTTGGACTAGTCATTAGGAGGTTAGTCAGGTGTCTTGGACTAGTCATTAGGAGGTTTAGTCAGGTGTCTTGGACTAGTCATTAGGAGGTTTAGTCAGGTGTCTTGGACTAGTCATTAGAGGTTTAGGCAGGTGTCTTGGACTAGTCATTAGGAGGTTATTAAGGTGTCTTGGACTAGTCATTAGGAGGTTAGTCAGGTGTGTTGGACTAGTCATTAGGAGGTTAGTCAGTTGTCTTGGACTAGTCATTAGGAGGTTAGTCAGGTGTGTTGGACTAGTCATTAGGAGGTTTAGTCAGGAGTCTTGGACTAGTCATTAGTAGGTTAAGTATTGGACTAGTCATTAGGAGGTTTAGTCAGGTGTCTTGGACTAGTCATTAGTAGGTTAAGTATTGGACTGGTCATTAGGAGGTTTAGTCAGGTGTCTTGGACTAGTCATTAGTAGGTTAAGTCTTGGACTAGTCATTAGGAGGTTAGTCATGTGTCTTGGACTAGTTATTAGGAGGTTAGTCAGGTGTCTTGGACTAGTCATTAGGAGGTTTAGTCAGGTGTCTTGGACTAGTCATAGGGGGTTTCGTCAGGTGTGTTGGACTATTCCTTAGGAGGTTTAGTCAGGTGTCTTTGACTAGTCATTAGGAGGTTAGTCAGGTGTCTTGGACTAGTCATTAGGAGGTTAGTCAGGTGTCTTGGACTATTCATTAGGAGTTTTAGTCAGGTGTGTTGGACTAGTCATTAGGAGGTTAGTCAGGTGTCTTGGACTAGTCATTAGGAGGTTTAGTCAGGTGTCTTGTACTAGTCATTAGGAGGTTAGTCAGGTGTCTTGGACTAGTCATTAGGAGGTTAAGTCTTGGACTAGTCATAAGGATGTTTAGTCAGGTGTCTTGGACTAGTCATTAGGAGGTTTAGTCAGGTGTCTTGGACTAGTCATTAGGAGGTTAGTCAGGTGTCTTGGACTAGTCATAAGGATGTTTAGTCAGGTGTCTTGGACTAGTCATAAGGATGTTTAGTCAGGTGTCTTGGACTAGTCATTGGGAGGTTAAGTCTTGGACTAGTCATTAGGAGGTTTAGTCAGGTGTCTTGGACTAGTCATTAGTCAGCTGGCCAAGGTCACACCAGAGGTAAGGCCATCAGCTACTTGAACCAGATACCTTCTTGTTACTAAACTGCCCCTCTAAAGGGATAGTTCACTCAAAATGGAAATGGATATATGATTTCCACTGGCCTCTATGGCTTTCATAGCTCCAGTGAAGCCAGTGATAGTCAGAGGCAGCTACAATGTTTATTTTGCAGTAAACTTTACCTTTGGTGCTTCATCCACACGTTCAAGTACTTGGTACTCAACTAGCACACTGATTGACAGGCATGTCCAAATGGGCCCCCTAGAGAGAGAGTAAGTGTCAGGGCCCAGTTAGTTTGCGTTGTAAACACTGTGATTACAGTGAAGACGTCAACCCTTCATAAGTAATTGGACACATCATGAAGGGCAGTGATTCACAGAGTCAAACTGGGGGCATGATCTTTTTTTGGGAGCGTGAGAAAAGAACAGAGGAGGAGATCTTTTCTCTTTTGACTAATTTGTAGAAAGGGAAATAGAGAGAGGGAAGTAGAGAGCGAGATGGGGATGGGGGAGAAGAGAAGAGACAGGAAGGGAGATGGGGGAATGATGGGAATGGATGGAGTACCAGAGAGGGATGAAGAAAGAGAGAAAAGAGGGGAGACAACATTAAGAGAGAGAGAGGATGGAGAGGAGGAATCAGAGAGAGGGGAAAGATGTTGTGTAACGTTTGTGCTAGCCAGAGGAAAAGTCCGGGGGCCTGTGTTCTGTGTGTTAATAGATTCTCTCAGTGCTGTCTCCAGCTCCACTCTAAACCCCCTCTACTCCACTCTACCCCTGCCTCAGGGATTTTTGTGATGCCAGCAGAGTTCTATTTAAAAAGATTCTCAAAAACATCCAGATATCTGCAGGAATACATACGCACAAACGCACATGCACAAACACACACACGCACATGCGCACATGCGCACACACACACACACACACACACACACACACACACACACACACACACACACACACACACACACACACACACACACACACACACACACACACACACACACACACACACACACAAACAACACCTCTGACAGAATAGAAAATCAGCATCTTTTCTCACATCTCTTCAAGGGGTGTCCTTGTCACTGCCTGGGCCCAGTGTGTAGCCAAACAACATTTGAACAGCAGGAACATTGCTCCCTTGGTGTGAAGATATAGTGGCCGTAAGGCAGAGCTGTGCCCTCTGCTCTCTTTTCAAGTCCTGACTGACTGAGTGATCTTGTTGCTGCTGGAGGTCTTGGTGGGTTCAGTAGTGTCTGCAGAGATGGGTCATACACAGTTGATGGGTGATTCTTAGATGTGTTGTTTTCTATTGGGAATCACCCACAGAATAGAAAGCTTTTCCAAAATGTGTTCTAGCCACAATGGCTGGCTCAAGCTCAGCTGAACATTTTGGAAACACTGTTCCTGTGTACTCCCTATTCTCCTCAAATAGTCTCGTAAATTAAAAAAATGGCGGAAGGTTTCAGTGCATTATACCCCATTAATTGATCCAGTATCAGTTTGAGTTTTACACTTAATGTTATACAGATGGATGGACCGGCATAAAAATAACTGATCCCACATCAGTTTTGTCAGAGCATCGGTGGAGTTTCTCCTTGGTTGCTGGAAGAAACAATATGTCTTTACTGTCTTTAGAGGGACGTTGATAGTGGTGAACGGGCTAATTTTGTTACTGTGCTCCCTTCTGGGAGGAAGTGACATAATTACAGCTGGGAGGGATGGCAAGGGAGGGTGAGAGGGAGAGAGAGAGGGAGGAAAAGAGAGGGAGAGAGGAGGGGAGCACTGGTGGTGAAAGAGGGGTGGGAGGGGTGAAACCAGTGTGAAAACATTTAAAAGTGACACAAGGGTAGAAGAGAGAGGGTAGAAGAGAGAGGGTAGAAGAGAGAGGGTAGAAGAGAGAGGGTAAAGAGAGAAGGTATAGAGAGAGAGTAAAGAGACAGGGTAGTAGAGAGAGAGAGTAAAGAGAGAGTAGTAGAGAGAGGGTAAATAGAGAAGGTGGAGAGAGAGAGAGAGTAAAGAGACAGGGTAGTAGAGAGAGAGTAAACAGAGAGAGCAGTATAGACGGTAGTAGAGAGAGGCTAAAGAGAGAAGGTAGAGAGAGTGAGTAAAGAGACAGGGTAGTAGAGAGAGGGTAAACAGAGACAGAGAGGATAGTAGATTGAGGCTGAAGAGATAGGGTAGTAGAGAGAGGGTAGTAGAGAGGGTAGTAGAGAGAGGGCAGTAGAGAGAGGGAAGAAGAGAGGGTAGTATAGAGAGGTTTGTAGAGAGAGGGTAGTAGAGATAGGGTAGTAGAGAGAGGATAGAAGAGAGAGGGGGTAGAAAAGAGAGGGTAAAGATAGAGGTTAGTAGAGAGGATAGAAGAGAGAGGGGGTAGTAGATTGAGGTTAAGAAGAGAGGGTAGAGAGTATAGAGAGGGTAGTAGAGAGAGGGTAAGGAGAGAAGGTAGTAGAGAGAGGGTAGTAGATATAGGGTAGTAGAGAGAGGGTAGTAGAGATAGGGTAGAAGAGAGAGGGCAGTAGAGAGAGGGTAAAGAGAGAAGGTCGTAGAGAGAGGGTAGTAGAGAGAGGGTAGTAGAGAGAGGGTAGAAGAGAGAGGGCAGTAGAGAGAGGGTAAAGGGAGAGGGTAGTAGAGATAGTTTAAAGAGGGAGTGTAGAAGAGGGAGAGTAGTAGAGAGGGTAGTAGAGAGGGTAGTAGAGAGAGGGTGGTAGAGAGGATAGAAGAGAGAGGGTAGTAGAGAGAGTGCAGTAGAGAGGATAGAAGAGAGAGGGTAGTAGAGAGAGTGCAGTAGAGAAGATAGAAGAGAGAGGGTAGTAGAGAGAGTGCAGTAGAGAGGATAGAAGAGAGAGGGTAGAAAAGGATGAGTAGTAGAGAGAGGGTAGTATAGAGGGGTGTAGAGGGAGAGAGTAGTAGAGAGAGGGTAGTATAGAGGGTAGTAGAGAGAGGGTAGTATAGAGGGTAGTAGAGGGAGAGAGTAGTAGAGAGAGAGGGTAGTATAGAGAGGGGGCAGTAAGAGAGGGTAAAGGGAGAGGGTAGTAGAGATAGATTAGAGAGAGGGTAGTAGAGAGAGGGTCAGAGAGAGGGTAGAAAATAGAGGGTAAAGAGAGAGTAGTAGAGAGAGGGTAGTAGAGAGGGTAGTAGAAGAGAGAGTACAGAGAGGGTAGAAGAGAGAGGGTAAAGTGAGGGTAGTAGAGGGAAGGTTTAGAGAGAAGGTGGAGAGGAGTAGTAGAGAGATGGAAGTAAAGAGAGGGTAGTAGAGAGAGAGTAGTAGAGGGGGTAGTAGAGAGAGGATAGAAGAGAGAGGGCAGTAGAGAGGATAGAGGGGGTAGTAGAGAGGTAGTAGAGAGGGGTAGTAGTAGAGAGGGATAGTAGTAGAGAGAGGGTAGAAAAGGATGTAGTAGTAGTAGAGAGAGGGTAGTATAGAGAGGGGGTAGTAGAGAGGGAGAGAGGGTAGTAGAGAGAGGGTAGGGTAGTAGAGAGAGGATAGAAGAGAGAGGGGGTAGTAGAGAGAGGAAGTAGGGTATAGAGGGTAGAAGAGAGAGGGGGTAGTAGAGAGAGGATAGTAGAGAGAGGGTAGTAGAGAGAGGGTAGTAGTAGAGAGGGTAGTAGAGAGAGGGTAGTAGAGTAGAAGAGGTAAGAGAGAGGATAGAAGAGAGAGAGGGTAGTAGAGAGAGAGAGAGAGGGGTAGTAGATAGAGAGAGGGTAGAAGAGTAGAGAGAGGATAGAAGAGAGAGGGGTAGTAGAGAGAGGATATAGAGAGGGGGTAGTAGAGAGAGGTAGAAGAGAGAGGGTAGTAGAGAGAGGGTAGAAAAGAGAGGGTAGTAAGAGAGGATAGTAGAGAGAGGGGAGTAGAGAGAGTAGTAGTAGAGAGAGAGGGGGTGTAGAGAGAGAGTTAGAGAGAGGGGGTAGTAGAGAGAGGATAGTAGAGAGAGGGGTAGTAGAGAGAGGATAGAAGAGAGAGGGTAGTAGAGAGAGGATAGAAGAGAGGGGGTAGTAGAGAGAGGATAGAAGAGAGAGGGGGTAGTAGAGAGAGGATAGAAGAGAGAGGGTAGTAGAGAGAGATAGAAGAGAGAGGTAGTAGATAGAGAGGTAGTAGAGAGAGGATAGAAGAGAGAGGGTAGTAGAGAGAGGGGGTAGTAGAGAGAGGATAGAAGAGAGAGAGGGTAGTAGAGAGAGGATAGAAGAGAGAGAGTAGTAGAGAGGGATAGTAGAGAGAGGGCTAGAGAGAATAGAGAGAGAGGGTAGTAGAGAGAGGTAGTAGCAGAGAGAGGAGTAGTAGAGAGAGGGTAGTAGAGAGAGATGGTAGTAGAGAGGGTAGAAGAGAGAGAAGTAGTAGAGAGGGGGTAGTAGAGAGAGGGTAGTAGAGAGAGGGTAGTAGAGAGAGGGTTAAAGAGAGAAGAGTAGTAGATTGAGGTTAGAAGAGAGAGGGTAGTAGTAGAGATTGAGTAGTTAAAGAGGGATAGAAGAGAGAGGGTAGTAGAGAGAGGATAGTAGAGAGAGGGTAGTAGAGAGAGGATAGAAGAGAGAGGGTAGTAGAGAGAGGATAGAGAGAGGTAGTAGAGAGAGAGAGTAGTAGAGAGAGGGTAGAAGAGAGAGGTTAGAGAGAGGGTAGTAGAGAGAGGATAGAAGAGAGAGAGGGTAGTAGAGAGGATAGAAGAGAGAGAGAGTAGTAGAGAGAGGGTAGTAGAGAGGGAAGAGAGGGGTAGTAGAGAGAGGAGAAGAGAGGGGGTAGTAGAGAGAGGATAGAAGAGAGAGGGTAGTAGAGAGAGGATAGAGAGAGAGAGGGTAGTAGAGAGAGGATAGAAGAGAGAGGGGGTAGTAGATTGAGGTTAGAGAGGTTAGTAGAGAGAGGTTAGTAGAGAGAGGGTAGTAGAGAGAGGGGTTAAAGAGAGAGGGTAGTAGTAGAGGATAGAAGAGGAGGGGGTAGTAGAGAGAGGATAGAAGAGAGAGGGGGTAGTAGAGAGAGGATAGAAGAGAGAGGGGGTAGTAGAGAGAGGATAGAAGAGAGAGGTAGTAGAGAGAGGATAGAAGAGAGGGGTAGTAGAGAGAGGGTAGTAGAGAGAGGGTAGTAGAGAGAGGATAGTAGAGAGAGGGTAGTAGAGAGAGGGTAGAAGAGAGAGAGAGTAGAGAGAGGGGGTAGTAGAGAGAGGATAGAAGAGAGAGAGGGTAGTAGTAGAGATAGGAGGTAGTAGAGAGAGGGTAGTAGAGAGAGGATAGAAGAGAGAGAGGGTAGAAGAGAGAGAGAAGGGGGTAGAGAGAGGATAGAAGAGAGAGGGGGTAGTAGAGAGAGGATAGAAGAGAGAGAGGGTAGTAGAGAGAGGATAGAAGAGAGAGGGGGTAGTAGATTGAGGCTAAAGAGAGAGGGTAGACGAGAGAGGTTAGCAGAGAGAGGTTAGTAGAGAGAGGGTAGTAGAGAGATGGTAGTAGAGAGAGGGTAGAAGAGAGAGGATAAAGAGAGTGGGTAGTAGAGAGAGGGTGTAGTAGATTGAGGTTAAAGAGAGAAGGTAGTAGATTGAGGTTAAAGAGAGAGGGTAGTAGATTGAGGTTAAAGAGAGAGGGTAGTAGAGAGAGGGTAGTAGGGAGAAGATGGAAGAGAGAAGGTAGTAGAGAGAGGGTAGTAGGTTGAGGTTAAAGAGAGAGGGTAGTAGATTGAGGTTAAAGAGAGAGGGTAGTAGAGAGAGGGTAGTAGAGAGAGGATGGAAGTGAGAGGGTAGTAGAGAGAGGGTAGTAGGTTGAGGTTAAAGAGAGAGGGTAGTAGATTGAGGTTAAAGAGAGAGGGTAGTAGAGAGAAGGTTGTAGAGAGAGGATATAGAGAGAGTGTAGTAGAGAGAGGCTTGTAGAGAGAGGATGGAAGAGAGAGGGTAGTAGAGAGAAGGTTGTAGAGAGAGGATATAGAGAGAGGGTAGTAGAGAGAGGGTAAATAGAGAGGGTAGTAGAGAGGGTAAATAGGGAGGGTAGTAGAAAGAGGGTTGTAGAGGGAGGGTAGTAGAGAGAGGGTCATAGAGGGAGGGTAGTAGAGAGAAGGTAGAAAAGAGAGGGTAAAGAAAGAGGATAGAAGAGAGAGGGTAGTAGAGTGAGGTTAGTGGAGAGAGAGTAGTGGAGAGAGGGTCGTAGAGAGGGGGTTTTAGAGAGAGAGTTTTAGAGAGAGGGTAGTAGAGAGAGTGTAGAGAAGAGAGGATGGAAGAGACACATGGGTAAATTGAGAGACAAAAAACAGAGAGAAAGAGGAAGCAAAAGATGGAGAGTTCTGGAGTTGTCTTCTGCTGCAGACTGAGCTGGATGTTGCCTAGCTGCAGGCTATCACAGTATGTGGGCCTGACTGATGGAGGTCCCACTGTCCTGTGCTAGACTGTCACACACACACAACAATTTAGGACCCTCCTCTCCCTCAAACGTTACCATCCCTAATATTTGAAGTCTGAGCTGTGTTTTAAAATCTCTGCCAACTAAACTGTGAAGTCTGTGTTGTCAACATTGTGTAGGCCTATAGGATACAGTGTTGTTCTGTGTTTGTAAGGCTGCCGTGGTCTTGGGTGCCGAGAGTATTGGAGATGTGTGGATCCCCTGTTGTGTTGCTGCTCCACTCTGCCCCGCGGATGTTTAACCAACCCTGGAGCTCCTTACTCCCAGAGGAAGCGAGCGGCGCCCAATCAGAAGGCGGTGTGAATACCAACATGCAAACAGACAGCAGCTGCCAAAGTCAGGCTTCCTACTAATTAGAGAGAGAGAGGCACAGAGAGACACACTTTAACCATTTGTACATTGTTACAACACTGTATATATATATATATAATATGACATTTTGTAATGTCTTTATTGTTTTGAAACTTCTGTATGTGTAATATTTACTGTTAATTTTTGTTGTTTATTTCACTTTTGTATATTATCTACCTCACTTGCTTTGGCAATGTTAACACATGTTTCCCATGCAAATAAAGCCCCTTCAATTGAATTGAATTGAATTGAATTGAATTGAATTGATTTGAATTGAATTGACACACAGAGAGAGACAGAGAGTGACAGAAAGAGAGACACACACAGAGAGAGACAGAGACAGAGCGTGACAGAGACAGAGATATGTGTGTGTGTCTGTGGAAGTGTTGTGGGAATTGTGTTGGGATGTTTTCCACACTCCCGCTCACGGGAATCTGTGTGTGTGTGTGTGTGTGTTTTGTAATGTATTTACCAGTGGCAGATTCCTCATTCCAGTATTTAGTCAGACGTCACAGCGTGTCTGTGCTAGCCCTCCTAATGTGGGTCATTTTCACTCTCCTTTGGGTTTCATAGGGGTTCTTGTGGAAACACAGATAAACACAGCTGCAGTTAAAATTCACATCTGCTAATGTTTTCCTGAGAGGAATTTGGCACTTGACTGAATGGCCCTTGTTGCCTGGCTGGCAGCATTACAACAGACGTCCAAAAATATGACTGTTTCTAAACCTCTGACTGTTTCTAACCCTCTGACTGTTTCTAAACCTCTGACTGTTTCTAACCCTCTGACTCGGACTGTTTCTAACCCTCTGACTGTTTCTAACCCTCTGACTGTTTCTAAACCTCTGACTGTTTCTAAACCTCTGACTGTTTCTAACCCTCTGACTGTTTCTAAACCTCTGACTGTTTCTAACCCTCTGACTGTTTCTAACCCTCTGACTGTTTCTAACCCTCTGACTGTTTCTAAACCTCTGACTGTTTCTAAACCTCTGACTGTTTCTAACCCTCTGACTGTTTCTAAACCTCTGACTGTTTCTAACCCTCTGACTGTTTCTAAACCTCTGACTGTTTCTAACCCTCTGACTCGGACTGTTTCTAACCCTCTGACTGTTTCTAACCCTCTGACTGTTTCTAAACCTCTGACTGTTTCTAAACCTCTGACTGTTTCTAACCCTCTGACTGTTTCTAAACCTCTGACTGTTTCTAAACCTCTGACTGTTTCTAACCCTCTGACTGTTTCTAAACCTCTGAATATGCAGATTCTTGTTTTTATCTCGACCGATTTTCAGCAGTGTTTTTAGACTTAAAATCCCATTTGAAAAAGTGGAGTGATAGTCACACTCCTTACGACGGGCCTGGTAAACACGTGTATTAAAAACCGCAGACATCATTATCTCCCTCAACATCCATGGAGTTCCATGTTCAACGGAATCGTTGGTTTTTATTGTTTTCCTATTCATCATAGTATCGTGTTTGTTCCTTCATGCTGGTGTATTTCTCCCATCCTATCAAAACCTCCAAAACATATTAGCAGTGTTGTTTTGGGGTCAGTGGTCTCTGGTGTGTCTAATGGGACTTTAATGTCATTGTCCTGGTACTGTATGTCGGCTTTCTTTAGGAACGTTGTGCAAATCTAAGAGTAACTTGTGTTGCCATTTGTAATAATAATCTCCATAAAGCCAACACATACACACATTGATGCCTGTCTTTTTGTATTGTTTTGTGTGGACTGCTTCCCGGCCATAGTGTTTGATGTGTGAGATGGGAAGTGTTTGTTAATAGTTGTGTCGAGGAATACCAATCCTCTGCTTTCATCCCTCTCTCCGTTGAGAGGAGGAGAGCAACGGATGAAACACAGGCTTTGCTGCATCGCTGCAGTATTATTGGAAACAGTGGCAGTGGGGGGGGGCCAAGGGGTTCACTTCAGCTCAGCGGAGGGGTCGGGATAGACCCTGCAAAGGTCCCCCAGACCCACAGGATGTGTAAAGCCCCGTGCCCCCCCTCTCCTCTCCCTCTTTCCCTATCTCCGTCCCTCTCCCCCGCTCCCTCCCCCTCTCCCCCGCTCCCTCCATCTCTCTATCCTCCCTCCCTCTCCCCCTCCTTCCCTCCCTCCCCCCTCTCCTCATCTCCCTCCCCCTCTCCCCCGCTCCCTCCCTCTTTATCCTCCCTCCCTCTCCATCTCCCTCCCTCCCCTCTCCCTCCCCATCTTGCTCCCCTCTCCCTCCTCCCTCTCCCCCACTCCCTCTATCTCTCTATCTCTCTATCCTCCCTCCCTCCCTCTCCTCTCCCTCCCGATCTCTCCGTCCGTCCCCTCACCCTCCTCCCTTTATCCTGTTCCCTCCCCCTCCTTATCCTCCTACCCTCTCCCCCACTCCCTCTCTCGTGCTCCCTCCCCCTCCGTCCCTCCTCCTCTCCCTCCCCCTTCCCCTGAGCCAGCTGTGTGAGCATTGCTAATGACATTGAGAAAGCATGCTGTCAGCACATCCTGGGCTGCAGCGCTGGAGCCGCCCGGGCACCATTATGTAATCCGGTTAAGAGAGCAGGCCTGCTGCCATGTCATCCTCATCATCATTAGTTTAGAAATGTGAGAGTGAGTGAGTGAGTGAGTGAGTGAGTGAGTGAGTGAGTGAGTGAGTGAGTGAGTGAGTGAGTGAGTGAGTGAGTGGAGAAACAGCAGTCCCTGTATCCTTTGTCTTCTATTTTCTTTCTCTGTCACTCTCTCTTTCTCTCTGTCACTCTCTCTTTCTCTCTTTCTCTCTCTTACTCTCGCTCTTATTTTCTCTCTCTCTCTTTCTCTCCCTTACTCTCGCTCTTATTTTCTCTCTCTCTCTCTTTCTCTCTCTCTTCTCTCTCTCTCTCTCTCTCTCTCTCTCTCTCTCTCTCTCTCTCTCTCTCTCTCTCTCTCTCACTCACACACACAATCAAACACATCCACCCCTCTCTGGCTGCAGTAGTTAAGAGACACTAGGCGGTATTAGTTGTGTTCAGTAGTGTAGTGTTATGAGTGATATTGATATCAGACTAGTGTTCAGTAATGTAGTATTATGAGTGATATTGATATCAGACAAGTGTTCAGTAATGTAGTGTTAGGAGTGATATTGATATCAGACTAGTGTTCAGTAGTGTAGTGTTATGAGTGATATTGATATCAGACTAGTGTTCAGTAGTGTAGTGTTATGAGTGATATTGATATCAGACTAGTGTTCAGTAATGTAGTGTTAGGAGTGATATTGATATCAGACTAGTGTTCAGTAGTGTAGTGTTATGAGTGATATTGATATCAGACTAGTGTTCAGTAGTGTAGTGTTATGAGTGATATTGATATCAGACTAGTGTTCAGTAATGTAGTATTATGAGTGATATTGATATCAGACAAGTGTTCAGTAATGTAGTGTTAGGAGTGATATTGATATCAGACTAGTGTTCAGTAGTGTAGTGTTATGAGTGATATTGATATCAGACTAGTGTTCAGTAATGTAGTGTTATGAGTGATATTGATATCAGACTAGTGTTCAGTAATGTAGTGTTAGGAGTGATATTGATATCAGACTAGTGTTCAGTAGTGTAGTGTTATGAGTGATATTGATATCAGACTAGTGTTCAGTAGTGTAGTGTTATGAGTGATATTGATATCAGACTAGTGTTCAGTAGTGTAGTGTTATGAGTGATATTGATATCAGACTAGTGTTCAGTAATGTAGTGTTATGAGTGATATTGATATCAGACTAGTGTTCAGTAGTGTAGTGTTATGAGTGATATTGATATCAGACTAGTGTTCAGTAGTGTAGTGTTATGAGTGATATTGATATCAGACTAGTGTTCAGTAGTGTAGTGTTATGAGTGATATTGATATCAGACTAGTGTTCAGTAATGTAGTGTTATGAGTGATATTGATATCAGACTAGTGTTCAGTAATGTAGTGTTATGAGTGATATTGATATCAGACTAGTGTTCAGTAATGTAGTGTTAGGAGTGATATTGATATCAGACTAGTGTTCAGTAATGTAGTGTTATGAGTGATATTGATATCAGACTAGTGTTCAGTAATGTAGTGTTATGAGTGATATTGATATCAGACTAGTGTTCAGTAATGTAGTGTTATGAGTGATATTGATATCAGACTAGTGTTCAGTAATGTAGTGTTAGGAGTGATATTGAGATGTTGCTTCAATATATTCACGTAATTTTCCTCCCTCTTGATGCTATCTATTTTGTGAAGTGCACCAGACCCTCCTACAGCAAAGCACCCCCACAACATGATGCTGCCACCCCTGTGCTTCACGGTTGGGATGGTGTTCTTCGGCTTGCAAGCCTAAGTCATTTTCCTCAAAAACATAACGATGGTCATTATGGCCAAACAGTTCTATTTTTGTTTCATCAGACCAGAGGACATTTCTCCAAAAAGTACGATTTTTGTCCCCATATGCAGTTGCAAACCGTAGTCTGACTTTTTTAGAGCAGTGGCTTCTTCCTTGTTGAGCGGCCTTTTAGGATCTATCGATATAGGACTTTACTGTGGATATAGATACTTTTGTACCTGTTTACTCCAGGATCTTCACAAGGTCCTTTGCTGTTGTTCTGTGATTGATTTGCACTTTTCACACAAAAGTACGTTCATCTCTAGGAGACAGAACGCATCTCCTTCCTGAGTGGTATTGTAAGGCTTGCGGAACTGGTGGCAGTGAAGTCAGATGCAGGAGAACAGAGATAGGTAGAGATAGGCAGAGATAGGTAGAGATAGGCAGAGATAGGTAGAGATAGGTAGAGATAGGCAGAGATAGGCAGAGATAGGTAGAGATAGGCAGAGATAGGTAGAGATAGGTAGAGATAGGCAGAGATAGGTAGAGATAGGTAGAGATAGGCAGAGATAGGTAGAGATAGGCAGAGATAGGTAGAGATAGGTAGAGATAGGTAGAGATAGGCAGAGATAGGTAGAGATAGGCAGAGATAGGTAGAGATAGGAAGAGATAGGCAGAGATAGGTAGAGATAGGCAGAGATAGGCAGAGATAGGTAATAGCCGGAGCAGTTTAATTACAAAACCCACGGCAATACAAAAAGAACCTACAGGGTACAAAACTCGACACTCACCAGTCACATAGCGTACAAACACTTACAAACAAACAATTCCACACAAGGACATGGGGGCAACAGAGGGTTAAATATACAACAATTAATGATGTAAATGGAAACCATGTGTGTAAGAAAACAAGACAAAAGAAATGGAAAATGAAAAGTAGATCGACGATGGCTAGAAGACAGGTGACGCGGACCCCCGAACACCGCCCGAACAAGGAGAAGAAACGACTTTGGTGGAAGTCATGACAGGTATGATGGCTGTGTGGTCCCATGGTGTTTATACTTGCGTACTATTGTTTGTACAGATGAATGTGGTACCCTCAGGCATTTGGAAATTGCTCCCAAGGATGAACCAGATTTGTGGAGGTCTACAATTATTTTTCAGAAGTCTTGAAGGTAGGCCTTGAAATACATCCACAGGTACACCTCCAATTGACTCAAATTATGTCAATTAGCCTATCAGATGCTTCTAAAGCCATTACATCATTTTCTGGAATTTTCCAAGCTGTTTAAAGGCACGGTCAACTTAGTTTATGTCAACTTCTGACCCACTGGAATAATCTGTCTGTAAACAATTGTTGGAACAATTACTTGTGTCTTGCACAAAGTACATGTCCTTTTTAATGAGCTGTGTAGTACGGGACACCATTGGGGTCCCGGGACAGAGTTTGGGAAACACTGCCTAGAACCTCTAACTAACCTCTAAACCCCTAGACAACACACACAACACACACAAACACACCCCAAAAAGCCACGAGCTCAACTCGTTCTCCTCCACGTTAACGAAGAGAAATCACCTGTTTAGACGGGACAAATTGGTGTACAACCTAAACAAGTGGGTGGCACACAGATAAACAAGCCCATCATTGAGCCTTGCCACGCATGACTGCACGTCCTTATGTATGTGTAGAATAGTAATAGTGTGGTTTCATTTAACTCCCAACTGTGTTTAACGAGATTTGGGACGTAGACAAGTGTACGATGTGCTAAGCTAATGACAAATTGTGTGTGTGTGTGTGTGTGTGTGCATGTATTTGTGTATGTCTGTGTGGGGTGTGTGTGTGTGCATGTGTGTGTATTTGTGTGTCTGTGTGGGGTGTGTGAGTGTGTGTGTATTTGTGTGTGTCTGTGTGGGGTGTGTGTGTGCGTGTATTTGTGTATGTCTGTGTGGGGTGTGTGTGTGTGCGTGTGTGTGTATTTGTGTGTGTCTGTGTGGGGTGTGTGTGCGCGTGTGTGTGTATTTGTGTGTGTCTGTGTGGGGTGCGTGTGTCTGTATTTGTGTGTATCTGTGTGGGGTATTTGTGTATGTCTGTGTGGGGTGTGTGTGTGCGTGTGTGTGTGTATTTGTGTATGTCTGTGTGGGGTGTGTGTGTGTGTGCGTGGGTGTGTATTTGTGTATGTCTGTGTGGGGTGTGTGTGTGTGTCTGTGTGTGTGTGTGTATTTGTGTATGTCTGCGTGGGGTGTGTGTGTGTGCGTGTGTGTGTATTTGTGTATGTCTGTGATTGTGTGTGTTTCGTGTGTGTGTATTTGTGTATGTCTGTGTGGGGTGTGTGTGTGTGTTTGTGTGTGTGTGTATTTGTCTATGGCTGTGTGGGGTGTGTGTGTGTGTTTGCGTGTGTGTGTATTTGTGTGTGTCTGTGTGGGGTGTGTGTAGGGAGCAGTGCTGCTAGTCAATTGCTTAAGCTGTGCAGCCGTGCCCTTCAGCTTGGTGTACAGACGTTGCTTTGATGTCGAACACAGGCCGCATTGATTTGTGTGTGTGTGTATGTGTGTTCAGGTTGTGCACTTAATCTGTGTTGGTTGGTACGTGTGCAGCATAGGACTGCAGTTGTGTGTGTGTAGCTGCACTTTTTGCCCAAGATGCATTGTGTGTGTTCATGTGTGTGTGTATTTCACTTCGTTCACATTATGTAATAAAAATAAATGACACAACTGCCCCAGGAGGGTAAAGCAGAAAGCTGCAGAACTGAAAGAAAAGCAGGAAAAGCAAAAGCAAAAGAGAGACAGACCTCAACATGCTGAGATATATGGAGAGACACACCTCAACATGCTGAGATATATGGAGAGACAGACCTCAACATGCTGAGATATATGGAGAGACAGACCTCAACATGCTGAGATATATGGAGAGACAGACCTCAACATGCTGAGATATATGGAGAGACAGACCTCAACATGCTGAGATATATGGAGAGACACACCTCAACACTGAGATAATGGAAAGACAGACCTCAACATGCTGAGATATATGGAGAGACAGACCTCAACATGCTGAGATATATGGAGAGACAGACATCAACATGCTGAGATATATGGAGAGACAGACCTCAACATGCTGAGATATATGGAGAGACAGACCTCAACATGCTGAGATATATGGAGAGACAGACCTCAACATGCTGAGATATATGGAGAGACAGACCTCAACATGCTGAGATATATGGAGAGACAGACCTCAACATGCTGAGATATATGGAGAGACAGACCTCAACATGCTGAGATATATGGAGAGACAGACCTCAACATGCTGAGATATATGGAGAGACAGACCTCAACATGCTGAGATATATGGAGAGACAGACCTCAACATGCTGAGATATATTGAGAGACAGACCTCAACATGATGAGATATATGGAGAGACAGACCTAAACATGCTGAGATATATGGAGAGACAGACCTCAACATGCTGAGATATATGGAGAGACAGACCTCAACATGCTGAGATATATGGAGAGACAGACCTCAACATGCTGAGATATATGGAGAGACAGACCTCAACATGCTGAGATATATGGAGAGACAGACCTCAACATGCTGAGATATATGGAGAGACAGACCTCAACATGCTGAGATATATGGAGAGACAGACCTCAACATGCTGAGATATATGGAGAGACAGACATCAACATGCTGAGATATATGGAGAGACAGACCTCAACATGCTGAGATATATGACAGAGGGGAATATACATCACTACAGTGCATAGGCATACAGAGACAGAGAAGAGGGATGCGTTCTTCATTAAGCAAATTAAATCTCCCTAATGCTCTCCTCTTTCCTAAATGGATGTTCCTCTATTATCCCTGTGTGTGCGTGTGTGTGTGTGTGTGTGTGAGTGTGTGAGTGTGTGTGTGTGTGTGTGTGTGTGTGTGCTTATCTGAAAACTGCCTAAGGCTCTGCTCTTGCTGTTTTCTGTAGCAGTTCTGAGTCTTTTTACTGTGCAGTAAAATGTTCAGAACCACGGACAGCTCCCTTAAACCACGTCAAATATTTTCACCACCACAGAAAGGTCCTTTTAGCCTCTGTGGTCTGTTCAGGAACCCGGGGAGCTCCTTGTTGTTTTTCCAGGTCACAACCATTCAGAGCCGTTTTTAACTGCATGGGGCCTTGGACCCTGGACAGCTCTTCTTACCCTCTGGTAGTCAGTTTAGGACCACGGAGAGCTTCTCGTGATGTCATGTTGTGTCTCTAGGAACATCCACTTAAAGTGAGCGTTTAACTCTATGGGGCCTTTTCAAGACCCTGGACAGCTCTTTTTAGCCTCTTGTCATCTGCTCAGGACCACGGAGAGCTGATTTGAGATTATTTTCAGGACCATGGAGAGCACCTACGGCTACTCACACTGTTTCTCCTGTTGACCTGACTACTCTGACTAAACCGGGCCCGTGCGTGCGCCATCGCGTGCATATTGATTTTTTCCGTCCACACCAGACGTGATCAGGACACGCAGGTTAAAAAATATCAAAACGACTCTGAACCAACTACATTAATTTGGGGACAGGTCGAAAAGCATTAAACATTTATGGCAATTTAGCTAGCTTGCTGTTGCTAGCTAATTTGTCCTGGGATATAAACATTGGGTTGTTATTTTACCTGAAATGCACAAGGTCTTCTAGATCTTTGTAGAATTTTGACCCATTTTGAGTCACACAAAATCGTGTGTTCTCTACTCCCACAATTAATCCACAGATAAAAGGGAAAACCTAGTTAGTTTCTAGTCATCTCTCCCCCATAAGTCTTCTTTTTCTTCTTCTGCGGACGTTGGGCAACCAACTTTAAGGTGCGTTACCACCACCAACTGGAGTGGAGTTCATCTTTCAGTCACCCATCTTGGTATATGCTCCTAAAAACCAATGAGGGGATGGAAGAGACGGGACTTGCAGCGCGTCAAGAATCAAAAATATACCAAGTTGTACTTTATAACCTGGCTATGCAGACGCTCGTTTACGCGTGCAAGCACTTTGGATGAAATGATTGAATAACATATAAGTGTACATTTATTTAGCAAAGTTTGCACATGTAACGCGAGTGGTGTGGTCAGCATGTTAAGTACCTTACAGTGCTCTGTAAGGATCTTCAGGCTCATAGTCACCATATTAGACTCAATGTACTTCCTTAAGTGGTGCAGTTCACTGGGGATTGGTTAGTGTTGCACCTCTCTCTTACTGTAGATGTTAGCTACTGAATAACTGAGAGCGAGAGACTATCGAGCGAGAGCGTGTGGAGTAATGAGTGAGGGAAAGCGAGGGAGAAACTGGCTATGACTTACAGAACGGAAGACAGAGGGCTAGACCGAGGAACATCAGCCCAGCCTCCTCCAACACCACTCTACCTGCAGTTCCATGTCAGCTCCTGTGAGGGGCAGCAGAGATACAGCTCTCCTGCAGGCCACCATCTTCCTACCAACCATCCTGTACAAACCAGACATGCTAAAGCCCACTGCAAACACACCATCCAGAGAAACCGCAGAGTATCTCTCACATGTAGTGCTGAACACACAGAGTGGGCTGCCCATCAAACACACGACAGCGCCATAGAAGTGTTTCTGTGAACTCAGTCAGAGGCCCCCCCACCTCGCCTCACTCCTCCATTCAAACTGAGCGGAGAGGGTGGGAGGTAGTGGGTGTGCGAGAGGGATTGATCCTAACTAGTGTCTGTCTCACCTGGGTTCAGAGAGAGGAGAGGAGCTGGTGGGTGGGCCTCTGCTAGTTCGTGCTACTGGGTTACCTCTCAGCTACAGGCTATGGCTAATTGCTGAAGACTCACTTCAGCTGAAGACGAGCCAGGACAGGTGTGCAAATGTGGAAGACAGAGGAGCTATAGGCTATGAGGGTAGGGGGAGAGGGTTGTATAGCAAGGAAAGGTATAAGTGTGAACACACACACACACACACACACACACACACTGTCCATGTACTCCACCCTCTGCAAACATCCCCACACACACACTTAAAGCCGGGTAAACCCATTAAGGTCACCTGTGATACAAGTCTGTATTCAACGTCCATCCATGTCTGAGGACGTCGGGAGATGACGTGGAAACCGGCCACTTGAGCGTTGTTACCTTTGAGTAGGTTTTGATTTTGTGGACTGGGATGGTAGATGGGCGTAAGGATCTGCCTCTGATTCCAAAGGTTGCATGTTTGAATCTAGCAATATAAATTACTTATTTTAAGCCTCTCCCAAACCTTAACCCTTACCTTAACCATTCAGAGTTAATGCCTAACATTAAGAATTTGGATTTAATGCATGAACTTATCCCTAACTTTACACATTCAGAGTTAATGCCTGAACTCATCCCTAACTTCACACATCCAGAGTTAATGCCTGAACTCATCCCTAACTTTACACATCCAGAGTTAATGCCTGAACTCATCCCTAACTTTACACATCCAGAGTTAATGCCTGAACTCATCCCTAACTTTATACATCCAGAGTTAATGCCTGAACTTATCCCTAACTTTGCTAATTCAGAGTTAATGCCTGAACTTATCCCTAACTTTACACATTCAGAGTTAATACCTGAACTTATCCCTAACTTTACACATTCAGAGTTAATGCCTGAACTTATCCCTAACTTTACACATTCAGAGTTGATGCCTAAACTTAACTTTAAACACTTTGACGTTTGGAACAACTTAGAAATTTGACGTTTGAGAAACATGGATGATAGTCTAATTCTGACGAGAGACTGGGACAGCTAGTATGGCTACCCCCCCCCTCACACACACACACACATAGACACATATGCACAGGGCATCAATGTACTAAAACCCTTGAACGTTTTTAAAGATTCCGCTGATTTGACACGTGCTGATGGGAGTGGAAAACATGATGGCTGGGAGGAAGGTGTGTATGTCCTCTATCCTTCATACTGACACACACACACACACACACACACACACACACACACACACACACACACACACACACACACACACACACACACACACACACACACACACACACACACACACACACACACACACACACACACACACACACACACACACAGAGTTGGAACACCTACTTCTCTCCCAGCTCTGCCTATGGGCTATACTGTACATCCAGTACACTGCAGGGCACACTCAGAGGAGCAGTCTGTGAGAGTCAGGGATGTAAACTATGGGGGGTTTGGTATGTGTCAGAGCTAATGGCTGGATGGAGTCATGGAGTATACTGTATATCTATGCCTATATGTATCAGACCTGGGTCATATACATGCTGTACGTCCATGACTAGAAAGTGTTTGAGGTGTGCTTGACTGGGCTCCCGAGTGGCGCTGTGGTCTAAGGCACTGCATCTCAGTGCTAGAGGCATCATTACAGAACCTGGCTCAATTCCAGGCTATATCACACCTGGCCATGATTGGGAGTCCCTTAGGGCGGCGTACAATTGGTCCAGCGCCGTTAGGGTTTGGCCGGGGTAGGCCGTCATTGTAAATAAGAATTTGTTCTTAACTGACTTGCCTAGTTTAATAAAGGTTCCATAAAAAAGCGTGGGGTTTGCATGTGGGACCATTCCATTTGTTCTAGTGCAAAAGTATTGATACTGTATTTTGACTCAGATATCTATATTTATATCTATATTTATGTTAGGCCTATATCTACATCTATATATATACATATATCTATATTGTGGTCAGATGATGCGGACTGTTTTGCTAGCACAGACTGTAATATGTTCCGGGATTCATCCAATGGCATTGAGGAATACACCAACAATAAGTGCATCGATGATGTCGTCCCCACTTTGACTGTACGTACATAGCCCAACCAGAAGCCATAGATTACAGGCAACATCTTAATCGAGGTAAAGGCTAGAACTGCCGCTTTCAAGGAGCCGGAGACTAATCCGGACACTTATAAGAAATCCCACTATGCCCTCAGATGAACCATCAAACAAGCAAAGCGTCAATATAGGATTAAGATTGAATCCTACTACACCTGCTCTGACACTCGTCAGATGTGCAGAGCTGGAAAACTATTACAGACTACAAAGGGAAACGCAGACGCGAGCTACCCAGTGACGCGAGCCTACAAGACGAGCTAAATGCCTTTTATGCTCGCTTCGTGGAAAGCAACAGTGAAGCAGGCACGAAAGCACCAGCTGTTCTGGATGATAATGATAATGCTCTCGGTAGCCGATGTGAACAAAACCTTTAAACAGGTCAACATTCACAAAGCCGCTGGGCCAGAAGGATTACTAGGACGTGTACTCAAAGCATGCGCAGACCAACTGTCAAGTGTCTTCACTGACATTTTCAACCTCTCCCTGACCGAGTCTGTAATACCTACATGTTTCAAGCAGACCACCATAGTCCCTGTGTCCAAGGAAGCAAATGTATCCTGCCTAAATGATTACCGTCCTGTGGCAGTCACTTTGGTAGCCATGAAGTGCTTTGAAAGGCTGGTCAAGGCTCACATCATCAGAATTCTCCCGGACACCCTAGACCCACTCCAATTACATCTATATATATACATATAGGGTAGCCTAGTGGTTAGAGCGTTGGACTAGTAACTGGAAGGTTGCGAGTTCAAACCCCCAAGCTGACAAGGTACAAATCTGTCGTTCTGCCCCTGAACAGGCAGTTAACCCACTGTTCCTAGGCCGTCATTGAAAACAAGAATTTGTTCTTAACTGACTTGCCTAGTTAAATAAAGGTCCAAAAAAATAAAATAAAAAAATAAAAATTCACATACCGCCCCAACAGATCCACAGATGATGCAATCTCAATCACACTCCACACCACCCTTTCTCACCTTGACATAAGGAACACCTATGTGAGAATGCTGTTCATCAACTACAGCTCAGTGTTCAACACCATAATGCCCACGAAGCTCATCACTAAGCTATGGACTCTGGGACGAAATACCTCCCTCTGCAACTGGATCCTGGCCTTCCTTTCTGGCCGCCCCCAGGTGGTAATAGTAGCCAACAACATGTCTGCCACGCTGATCCTTAACACTGGGGCCCCTGAGGGGTGTGTACTTAGTCCCCTCCTGTATTCCCTGTTCACCCACGACTGCGTGGCCAAACACGACTCCAACACCATCATTAAGTTTGCTGACGACACAACAGTGGTAGGCCTGATCACTGACAGAGATGAGACAGCCTATAGGGAGGAGGTCAGAGAACTGGCAGTGTGGTGCCAGGACAACAACCTCTCCCTCAATGTAAGCAAGACAAAGGAGCTGAACGTGGACTACAGGAAAAGGCGGGCCGAACAGGCCCCCATTAACATCGACGGGGCTGTAGTGGAGCAGGTCGAGAGTTTAAAGTTCCCTGGTGTCCACATCACCATCGAACTTTCATGGTCAAAACATACCAAGACAGTCATGAAGAGGGCACAACAAAATCTTTTCCAACCTCAGGAGACTGAAAAGATTTGGCATGGGCCCCCAGATCCTCAAAAGGTTCTACAGCTGCACCATCGAGAGCATCCTGACTGGTTGCATCACTGCCTGGTATGGCAACTGCTCGGCATCTGACGTGCTACAGAGGGTAGTGCGAAGGGCGAAGTACATCACTGGGGCCACACTTCCTGCCATCCAGGACCTGCTGTATATACTAGGCGGTGTCAGAGGAAAGCCCATAAAATTGTCAGAGACTCCAGTTACCCAAGTTCTAGACTGTTTTCTCTGCTACCGAACGGCAAGCGGTACCGGAGCGCCAAGTCTAGGACCAAAAGTCTCCTCAACCGCTTCTACCCCCAAGCCATTAGACTGCTGAACAATTCATAAAAATCACCACCGGACAATTTACATTGACCCCCCCCCCTTCTACACTGCTGCTACTCGCTGTTTGTTTGTTACCTATGCATAGTCACTTTGCCCCCACCTACATCTACAGATTACCTCAACTAGCCTGTACCCCTGCACACTGACTCAGTACCGGTGCCCCCTGTATATAGCCTCGTTATTGTTATAGTGTTACTTTTTATTATTACTTTTTATTTTAGCCTACTTGGTAAATATTTAATATTTATTTATATACAGTATATGTATGTTATGTTTATACTCTTGATTTCTTTCGGCTTTTTGGAATATGAGTGTATTGTTTTGTATCGCTACAGTAGGTATTATTACTGCATTGTTGGAGCTAGAAATACAAGCATTTTGCTCAAACAATAAACTTTGATTTGTTTTTGATGTGATGTAATAGCTCTGCCTCATGCATATTTTTTTTTGAAGGTCAAAAAGTGTCTTTGCGTTGCATCACTCCAAGTCTTCATAGTTTCTCTCATATAGTATTGATTCATGTCATCATTAGGCAGCTTTCCATTGACCAGGCTTATTAGACAACAGCAATGTCACAAAAACAAATACATTGTAACACGGGTAATGGAACCGGCAGCTACAGTTGTTTCTGTTTGACAAAGGTGGACTGTGAACTGTGTGTGTGTGAATTGTGTGTGTGTGTGTGTGTGTGTGTGTGTGTGTGTGTGTGTGTGTGTGTGTGTGTGTGTGTGTGTGTGTGCATGCATGTTTGTAGGTGTGTCACAGTTCTGATTCTATTTGGTTTCCATAACAACAGTTTTACAATGTAGTCTTCAATGTGATTAAATGATGAATGACTATCATCCTACTCAGTCGATTATATCCGCATTTGATTATGTTGGATTTGCATTTGATGTGAATTTGCGTAGAAATGGGGCCAATTGCAGTAAATTAGTAGGTGTTACAAGTCGCGTCCTGCTGTTTTCAACAATGCCATTCTATTAAAACACAAGGTTCCCAAGTAACTGTACACCCATATAACCTTACTATCAAGGCTGCTACAGTACATGTCCACCTGGAAGTTGGAGCTTCTGCAAGGCACACATTCCAGCTTCCACCGGAAGAGAGAGTCTTGTCTAGTCTTGAGGAGCTTCTCTCTCCTCAGCTGCTGCTGGGTTAATTGCGGCGGCGACGGGAGGCGCTGTGAGGGAGTCTGGCACTGGCCAGATGGAGGGAAGGTGGTTCAAATTGATTCCTTGCATTAGTCTTCATTAAGACCCTGGGCTCTGGGGCTCACTGCATGTGCCGGGTGCCTCCTACTGGATGGACAGAGGGGGAGAAGAGCGGAGAGAAAGGGGGGAGAGAGAGAGAGATGCCCTCAGGGTTCTGCTCTGATGAGGTCCTGGTTAATAGAGAGGGGTGATGAAGATAGTGGTGCAGTGCTAGGTGTGAGTGTGTGTGTGTTTGCATGTGTGTGAGGGGGGACAGAGAGAGGGATTTGAAGGTAACTAACAGTGCTATCATCTTCTGTTTCTGTGTGTATGCATGTATGAGTGGGAGCTTGTGTTGTATTCATGAGGACACTGTATTTACCCTTGATGGTCTCTACACTCCCTGCATAACTTCTCAACTTCTCCCTCCTCACTCCTGTCCCCATCACAAACCTCGACCCCCTGCCTCACCCCTCTCTCCCTCCTCCTTCCTCACCTGCTCTCTGCCGCCTCCTTCCTCATCCCTCTATCCCTCCTCCTTCCTCACCCCTCTCTCCCTCCTCCTGCCTCACCCCTCTCTGCCTCCTCCTTCCTCACCTCCTCTCTCCCTCCTCCTTCCTCACCTCCTCTCTCCCTCCTCCTTCCTCACCTCCTCTCTCCCTCCTCCTTCCTCACCTCCTCTCTGCCTCCTCCTTCCTCACCCCTCTCTGCCTCCTCATGCCTCACCCCTCTCTGCCTCCTCCTTCCTCACCTCCTTTCTCCCTCCTCCTTCCTCACCTCCTCTCTCCCTCCTCCTTCCTCACCCCTCTCTGCCTCCTCCTGCCTCATCCCTCTCTGCCTCCTCCTTCCTCACCTCCTTTCTCCCTCCTCCTTCCTCACCTCCTCTCTCCCTCCTCCTTCCTCACCCCTCTCTGCCTCCTCCTGCCTCACCCCTCTCTCCCTCATCCTTCCTCACCTCCTCTCTGCCTCCTCCTTCCTCACTTCCTCTCTGCTTCCTCCTGCCTCACCCCTCTCTGCCTCCTCCTTCCTCACCTCCTCTCTCCCTCCCTCTTCCTCACCTCCTTTCTCCCTCCCTCCTTCCTCACCCCTCTCTGCCTCCTCCTTCCTCATCCCTCTCTGCCTCCTCCTTCTTCATCTATTTCTACCTCTGCCTTTCTCACCTCCTCTCTGCCTCCTCTTCCTTCCCCATCCCTCTCTCTTCTCCTCCTTCCTCACCCCTCTCTGCCTCCTCCTTCCTCACCTCCTCTCTCCCTCCTCCTTCCTCATCCCTCTCTGCCTCCTCCTTCTTCATCCCTTTCTACCTCCTCCTTTCTCACCTCCTCTCTGCCTCCTCTTCCTTCCCCACCTCATCTCTTCTCCTCTTTCCTCACCTCCTCTCTGCCTCCTCCTTCCTCACCTCCTTTCTCCCTTCTCCTTCCTCACCTCCTCTCTGCCTCCTCCTTTCTCACCTCCTCTCTGCCTCCTCTTTTTCCCTCTGCCCCTCTCTCCCTCCTCCTTCCATGTTTGGAAAAACACACACACATATAGACACCCCCTCGTTACACACACACATATAGACACCCCCTCCCATAACACAGACATATCACCTCCCCCCTCCCATAACACAAACATATAGACACTCCCTCCCTCCTTCCACATTAGACAAAACATAACACAAACATATAGACACCCCCTCCCATAACACACACATATAGACACCCCCTCCCATAACACAAACATATAGACACCCCCTCCAATAACACAAACATATAGACACCCCCTCCCATAACACAAACATATAGACACCCCCTCCCATAACACAAACATATAGACACACCCCTCCCATAACACAAACATATAGACACCCCCTCCCATAACACAAACATATAGACACCCCCTCCCATAACACAAACATATAGACACCCCCTCCCATAACACAGACATACTCCATACTCTCTCACTGCACACCACAATCCTCAGATGAAATGAATCTGACCTGTATACATAAACAAGCAATCCTCATGTAGCCCTGTGAGATTTATGCATGTGAATCCACAGAGTGTTTTTTAATGAAGGATTTGTCAGCCCAGATAAGCGCTGCTCGGCACGCGGTGAGGGACTGGCATGGGGCGGTCGTGGCTGCCGCATAGTGAGTTAGCGTGCAAGTTGTTGGTGGGAGGTTGCGAGGTTTGGGTGATGTTCTATCGCTTATTCATGCCACGTTACCTGGATTACATAGACAAGGGGGCTTTGAGACGCTTCAATGGTAACCCTTACTTTGGTCTGTCACAGAAAAGCATGAAAAGAGAAGAGACTCTTTCGCTCTCTCAACCGCATTCAATCCCCCTCATAATTTATTTATTGCTTCCTGTTGTTTGCCTTACCTTCTTTCTCCATCCCCTCTTTCCCCTCTCCATTTTTCCCTGTCCTGTATATCTCTCTTTCTCTCTCTCCCTCCCTCCCTCTCTCTCTCTCGCTCTCTCTGTCTCACCATCCCTCCATTCATTTTGCTTTCACCACTCTCACCTCCCTGTCACTGCACCTCTCCCTCCCTCATCTTCTCTCTGTGGAGCTTACTGTGTGTATGTCTCCAGGCTTACAGTACCTTGGCCTCAGATCATTGGAGTAGAGGACTTTACTGTCATACAGAGCCATGGAGATGAGTCACTACTTCCTACACACTTCTGCATCCCAAATGGCATCCTTATTTTCCTCCTACTGTCCCAACAACTGGATGACTGCATAGTCTACGTCTTTAGAATCCAACTGGAAGACTACATAGTCTACGTCTTTAGAATCCAAGTGGAAGACTGCATAGTCTACATCTTTAGAATCCAACTGGATGACCTATAGACTACGTCTTTAGAATCCAACTGGATGATCTATAGTCTACGTCTTTAGAATCCAACTGGATGACCTATAGTCTACGTCTTTAGAATCCAACTGGATGACTCCATAGTCTATGTCTTTAGAATCCAACTGGATGACTGCATAGTCTACATCTTTAGAATCCAACTGGATGACTCCATAGTCTACGTCTTTAGAATCCAACTGGAACAAATCAAATCAAATCAAATTTTATTTGTCACATACACATGGTTAGCAGATGTTAATGCGAGTGTAGCGAAATGCTTGTGCTTCTAGTTCCGACAATGCAGTAATAACCAACAAGTAATCTAGCTAACAATTCCAAAACTACTACCTTATAGACACAAGTGTAAGGGGATAGAGAAAATGTACATAAAGATAT
This sequence comes from Oncorhynchus tshawytscha, assembly GCF_018296145.1. NCBI lineage: Eukaryota > Metazoa > Chordata > Actinopteri > Salmoniformes > Salmonidae > Oncorhynchus > Oncorhynchus tshawytscha. The sequence continues at coordinate 24,225,183 of NC_056445.1, forward strand.
ATGAATGAGTGATGGTACAGAGCGGCATAGGCAAGATACAGTAGATGGTATTGAGTGCAGTATATACATATGAGATGAGTATGTAAACAAAGTGGCATAGTTAAAGTGGCTAGTGATACATGTATTACATAAAGATGCAGTAGATGATATAGAGTACAGTATATACATATACATATGAGATGAATAATGTAGGGTATGTAAACATTATATTAGGTAGCATTGTTTAAAGTGGCTAGTGATATATTTTACATCATTTCCCATCAATTCCCATTATTAAAGTGGCTGGAGTTGAGTTAGTGTGTTGGCAGCAGCCACTCAATGTTAGTGGTGTTTAACAGTCTGATGGCCTTGAGATAGAAGCTGTTTTTCAGTCTCTCGGTCCCAGCTTTGATGCACCTGTACTGACCTCGCCTTCTGGATGATAGCGGGGTGAACAGGCAGTGGCTCGGGTGGTTGTTGTCCTTGATGATCTGTATAGCTTTCCTGTGACATCAGGATGTGTAGGTGTCCTGGAGGGCACGTAGTTTGCCCCCGGTGATGCGTTGTGCAGACCTCACTACCCTCTGGAGAGCCTTACGGTTGTGGGCGGAGCAGTTGCCGTACCAGGCGGTGATACAGCCCGACAGGATGCTCTCGATTGTGCATCTATAGAAGTTTGTGAGTGCTTTTGGTGACAAGCCGAATTTCTTCAGCCTCCTGAGGTTGAAGAGGCGCTGCTGCGCCTTCTTCACGATGCTGTCTGTGTGGGTGGACCAATTCAGTTTGTCTGTGATGTGTACGCCGAGGAACTTAAAACTAACTACCCTCTCCACTACTGTTCCATCAATGTGGATAGGGGGGTGTTCCCTCTGCTGTTTCCTGAAGTCCACAATCATCTCCTTAGTTTTGTTGACGTTGAGTGTGAGGTATGACCTATAGTCTACGTCTTTAGAATCCAACTGGATGACTGCATAGTCTACGTCTTTAGAATCTAACTGGATGACTCCATAGTCTACTTCTTCAGAATCCAATTGGATGACTCCATAGTCTACTTCTTTAGAATCCAACTGGAAGGCTGCATAGTCTACATCTTTAGAATCCAAATGGAAGACTGCATAGTCTACGTCTTTAGAATCCAACTGGATGACCTTTGGTCTACGTCTTTAGAATCCAACTGGATGACCTATAGTCTACGTCTTTAGAATCCAACTGGATGACTGCATAGTCTACGTCATTAGAATCCAACTGGATGACCTATAGTTTACGTCTTTAGAATCCAAATGGATGACCTATAGTCTACATCTTTAGAATCCAACTGGATGACTGCATAGTCTACGTCATTAGAATCCAACTGGATGACCTATAGTTTACGTCTTTAGAATCCAAATGGATGACCTATAGTCTACATCTTTAGAATCCAACTGGATGACTGCATAGTCTACGTCTTTAGAATCCAACTGGATGACTCCATAGTCTACATCTTTAGAATCCAACTGGATGATTGCATAGTCTATGTCTTTAGAATCCAACTGGATGAACTATAGTCTACGTCTTTAGAATCCAACTGGATGACTACATTGTCTACGTCTTTCAAATCCATTAGGATGAGTCCATAGTCTACATCTTTAGAATCCATCAGGATGACTACATTGTCTTCGTCTTTAGAATCCATCAGGATGACTCCATAGTCTACGTCTTTAGAATCCAACTGGATGACTACATTGTCTACGTCTTTCGAATCCATCAGGATGACTCCATAGTCTACGTCTTTAGAATCCATCAGGATGACTCCATAGTCTACGTCTTTAGAATCCAACTGGATGACCTATAGTCTACGTCTTTAGAATCCAACTGGATGACCTATAGTCTATGTCTTTAGAATCCGACTGGAAGACCTATTTAGAATCCAATGTTCTGCACCAAATTGATTGTTTGCTAAAGGGCTTAATCCTAACTTTTGTGTGAAAGATGCAATCAATTGATGTCAATATGAAATTAATTCAAGAGTGGAAAAGCATGCATTGTAGGTTCTTAATGCTTCGTTAATAGTGTTGACTGATAGTATTTCCAAACTTTCCCAGTCACTCATAACCAAGGAATTACACCTGCAATACCTCAAGCACTAATATTTTTCAATGTATAGTACCAGTTTGGATATACCTACTCATTCCAGGGTTCTTCTTTATTTTTACTATTTTCTACATTGTAGAATAATAGTGAAGACATCAAAACTATGAAACAACACATATGGAATCATGCAGTAAACAAAAAAGGTTTTAACAAATCAAATTATATTTTATATTTGAGATTCATTTCGAGTAGCCACCTATAACAATGTACGCTGAGAGTCGGGAAGCAAGTTCAGGGAGTGAATACATTTAATTAATAAATAAACACAACAAGAAACACAAACAGCGCACCAACATGACACAGAAACAATGACGATTGGGGAAGAAACCAAAGGGAGTGACATATAAAGGGCAGGTAATCAAGGAGGTGATGGAGTCCGGGTGAGTGTCATTATGCGCAGATGCCTGTAACTCTGGTGACAGGTGTGCGCCATAACGAGCAGCCTGGTGATTTAGAGTTAGGAGAGGGAGCACATGACACCAACCTTTGCCTTGATGACAGATTTGCACACTCGTGTCATTCTCTAATCTAGCTTCATGATGTAGTCAATTAACTGGTGAGCCTTGTTAAAAGTTAGGTTAGTTTGTGGAATTTCTTCTTAATGTGTTTGTGCCAATCAGTTATGTTGTGAGAAGGTAGGGATGGTATACAGAAGATAGCCCTATTTGGTAAAGACCAAGTCCATATTATGGTAAGAACAGCTCAAATAAGCAAAGAGAAATGACAGTCCATCATTACTTTAAGACATGAAGGTCAGTCAATACGGAAAATTTCAAAAACGTTGAAAGTTTCTTCAAGTGCAGTCGCAAACACCATCAAGCACTATGATGAAACTGGCTCTCATTAGGATCGCCATAGGAAAGGAAGACACAGAGTTACCTCTGCTGCAGAGGATAAGTTCATTAGAGTTACCAGCCTCAGAAATTACAGGCCAAATAAATGCTTCACAGAGTTCTAGTAACAGACACATCTCAACTTAAACTGTTCAGAGGAGACTGCATGAATCAGGCCTTCATGATCGAATTGCTGCAAAGAAACCACTACTAAAGGACACCAATAATGTCACGCCCTGTTCTTAGTATTTTGTGTTTTCTTTATTATTTTGGTCAGGCCAGGGTGTGTTTTTATTGTGGTGTGTTTTGTCTAGTGTTTTTTTGTAGGTTATGGGATTGTGGTTTAGTGAAGTAGTCTAGGTAAGTTTATGGCTGCCTAGAGTGGTTCTCAATCAGAGGCAGGTGTTTATTGTTGTCTCTGATTGGGAACCATATTTAGGCAGCCATATTCTTTGAGTGCTTCGTGGGTGATTGTTCCTGTCTCTGTGTTTGTTTGCACCAGATAGGGCTGGTTCTGTTTTTCACGGTTATTGTTTTTGTATACTGTTTGTATTTTCATCTTTCATTAAAGATGTTTATGAATAACCACGCTGCATTTTGGTCCTCCTCTCTTTCGACGGAAGAAAACCATAACAAAGAAGAAGAGACTTGCTTGGGCCAAGAAACACGAGCAATGGACATTAGACCGGTGGAAATCTGCCCTTTGGTCTGATGAGTCCAAATTAGAGATTTTTGGTTCCAACCACTGTCTTTGTGAAACGCGGAGTAGGGGAACAGATTATCTCCACATGTGTGGTTCCTACCGTGAAGCATGGAGGAGGTGTGATTGTGTGGGGGTGCTGTGTTGGTGAGACTGTCAGTGATTTATTTGTAATTCAAGGTACACTTAACCAGCATGGGTACCACAGCATTCTGCAGCGTTACACCATCCCATCTGCACTTAGTGGGACCAGTGGCGACCTGTCATTAGGGCAGAGCCTCATCTGTTTTGAGCACCACATTTTTAGCAAAATAGATAAATTATATATATTTTTGAACCTTTTGGGAGGGGGCTTGTCTGTTTTGGATGTTATTTTGGCATTAATACATGTCACATCAGTTTGCAAACAATGTAAAAAATATATATATTGAGTTAATAAAGCCACATATGAACATGGTCTCTTTCTTTTTTTTTCTTGAGAAAGACAGCACCAAAATGCAGGTGTTTCAGCCTAGCTCAGTGCATTCTGTGGTGGTGGGGAGAGCCAGCAGAAAATAGGAGCATTGCGCCGTGATTGGCTCAGTGTTCTGTCACTCATGGGGACACTACGTCATCGCCAAGATTAAGTCCTTAGTAAGGGTATTTCAGCCCCTTGGGTCCTGCCATAGAATTATTTTACAAGTGCCCTTCCAAGAAGGCTCAAGGTCATTGACCACAGATAAAATTACGTCAAATCACGTTATATGTACAGTAGCTATGATTGGAATGATCATGTCAACATCATACCTTCAGATTCTTAGCTAGCAGTCATCATGAATCAAGTTGACAATCTACTGGCAAATCCTTTTTAATCCTTGTCATATGAAGAGAAATAATGAAGAGAAATGATAGATAAAACGTATCGGTGCTCATCGGACATAAACATTACTCAACAAGTTGGAAGGAATCGTATCAGTGGCTAACCGCAAGTGTTGCAACTGGGAAGGGGGGAATAAACCAGCTCAGACTGGTAAAATAAGTTTTGAACGGTCATCCAACTCAGAATTGTAAATCTTTCTCTTTCTTTGATGGCTAAATTTGCCAGTTTGTGGGCACCGTTTAACACCGTTATAGTGCAATGAATGTATTGTTTAGTGTTGTGTAGTGTAGTGCCTTTGCTGGCATGCATCTAAAACGTTTTTTTTTTTTTTATTTGCCCCACCAAGATTTACATGCTAAAATCGCCTCTGAGTGGGACTATCATTTTTTTTCAACAGGACAATGACCCAACACCACTCCAGGCTGTGTAAGGGCTATTTGACCAAGAAGGAGAGTGATGGAGTGCTGCATCAGATGACCTGGCCTCCACAATCACCTGACCTCAACCAAATTGAGATGGTTTAGGATGAGTTGAACCAACTCCTTCACAGAGTGAAGGAAAAGCAGCCAACAAGTGCTCAGCATATGTGGGAACTCCTTCAAGATTGTTAGAAAACCATTCCTCATGAAGCTGGTTGAGAGAATGCCGAGATTTTGCAAACCTGTCATCAACGCAAAGGGTGGCTACTTTGAAGAATCAAAAATATTAAATATAACACTTTTTTGGTTACTACATCATTCCATGTGTTATTTCATAGTTTTTTTTATTCTACAATGTAGAAAATATTAAAAATAAAGAAAAACCCTTGAATGAGTAGGTGTGTCCAAACTTTTGACTGGTACTGTATTTTACATATCAAAATATTCGGCCCACCCCCGAATCTCTACCTCCCACTATATTTATTGAAGATAAAAGATTGCAATAGGTAGGTATATTTATTCACTATTAGTACATCAAATACTGTGTATGCATATTCTATGATTTTTTTCTATTTGAATTAATTTAAAAATAATACATGTAACAGATTATCTACAACAGGTTTGAAATTGCCCACTCTTCTCTCCTCTCCTCTCCCTCTCCTCTCCTCTCCTCTCCTCTCCTCTCCTCTCCTCTCCTCTCCTCTCCTCTCCTCTCCTCTCCTCTCCTCTCCTCTCCTCTCCTCTCCTCTCCTCTCCTCTCCTCTCCTCCCGCCCTCCTTTCCTCTGTTTATGTTAATGCCAAGCCCACCCCGAGGCTGGGACCTATAGCTCTTATGCGTTCCATTCTAATTCATCTGATCCTGGGCCTGGGGATTTGGCAGGGCTCTGAACACAAAGCCCCACCGTGTCCGCCTCTGGATCTGACCTCAGTGTAGCTTTTACATCTGCTGAATATGCCTATGAGGGCTCGGGGCCGACTCTACCTCTGCATACCATAAACACAGGGCTCCAAGGTGACCTTTACCTGACCTCAGTACAGCAGATAGTGGATCTATCTACTGTATTCCTAATTTATTTGTTTTCACTTCCATCTGTAGGCTGCTCCCCCCACACTATGTTTATCTCTCTTTGTCTTTCTTTCTCTGTCTGTTTTAGTATTTCTCTGGTTTACCCTCCCCGTTACTGAGTACTCTCACACTAGTGCTGTTGCTCAAGGCCTTTACTTTTTGACATAAAGAATGAACAAAGAAACTCTAGCTCTCACCCTTCGTGTCCATCTCTCTTTCCCAATCTCACTGTCTCTCTCACTGTCTGCCTATCTGTCACTGCCTTTGTTTCTCTCTCCTTCCCTCCCAGCTTCTCCCTCCTCCTCTTTCCAACCCACATCTCTCTTTCTCTCTCTCTGTCTGTCAGCCAAATAAAGTGTGAATGGTGAAAAGGTACCAAGGTGTAGAAGTCTCGATATTGCCTATTCCCATCTTGCCTCACCATGGACAGGTCTCTGCCCAATGACCACAGCATGAGTCACAGACCGCCAGCCATATTAATTCTTTATACTTGTAGATTCCCCTGCAATCACTCTGACCAGCTGGCACTACTGTATAAGGTGCCTTCCGCCCAGGGAGGAGAGAATGGCAGAGGTTACTAGAGGAAACCACTCCTGAAAGAAGCGGCTGCAGGGGAGAGAGGCGTACTGACAAGGTGACAGGCTGTGGATGAAATGGTGTGAGGTTCTATTAATCAGCTACAGTCAAGAGAATCTAGGAAGTCTGCAAAGGCCACAGATACAGACACAACTATGCACACACAGGCATGCAGGCAAACGTATTCACATAGATATGTACACACACACACACACATACACACAAACTCACTCCCCCAGGCCTACAAAAACTTACCAACTAACATAAACATTCAACACACTTGTGCTACACATCAATTTCCAACATACCCGAACACAGACATGTACTAACACAGCCAACACAGACATGCACTAACACAGTGAACACAGACATGTACTAACACAGCCAACACAGACATGCACTAACACAGTGAAAACAGACAAGCACTAACACAGTGAACACAGACATGCACTAACACAGTGAACACAGACAAGCACTAACACAGTGAACACAGACAAGCACTAACACAGTGAACACAGACATGCACTAACACAGTGAACACAGACAAGCACTAACACAGTGAACACAGACAAGCACTAACACAGTGAACACAGACATGCACTAACACAGTGAACACAGACAAGCACTAACACAGTGAACACAGACAAGCACTAACACAGTGAACACAGACATGCACCAACAAAGCCACATAATTAGCAAGATAATGCAGTTGTAATTAAGGGTGCAGCCGCGCTCAAAGAGCTAGCAGGCAGATGTTTCATTAGAGGTGGTGGGGCAGAAGAACTTAACAGATGCCTGGGGTCAGCAGTCAGCAGGTTAGGGAGATAGAGTCTGAGACAACATAAAGTCTTGTTTCTCTTGTTCACAGAACAGATATGATCGGTTTAGTCACAAGAAGGTGTTTAATCATAAATAAATGGATTATTGAATGCCGTTTGACAATATACGTACTTACACACACATGAAGCACACCAGAATGCAGACGCAAATACACACTGCACATGCACTCACGCACACGCAAGACGCACACACTCATACACGTACACTCCCCTTCATAAGCCACTTCTTCTCACAGTGAATCCATGACCTTATTAAAGGAGAATTTAGGTTTGAGTTGAAAATGCTCGTTTTTATGGTCCCCAACAACGCTGTTAAATGTTTACTGCTCACTGAGCTCCCTAAAGCCAGACAAAGCTTTCCATATTTCAGCTGGGAGAGGAATAGGACAGCATCTGAGATATGTATATATATATATATATATATATATATATATATATATATATATATATATATATATATATAGAGAGAGAGAGAGGGAGAGATCATCCTTCAGAGAGAGAGTGATTCAGAGAGAAAGAGAGAGAGAGAGAGAGAGAGAGAGAGAGAGATCATCCTTCAGAGAGAGAGAGAGGGAGAGAGATCATCCTTCAGAGAGGGAGAGATCATCCTTCAGAGAGAGATCATCCTTCAGAGGGGGAGAGATCATCCTTCAGAGAGGGAGAGAGATCCTCCTTCAGAGAGAGAGAGAGAGATCATCCTTCACAGAGAGAGAGATCATCCTTCAGAGAGGGAGAGAGATCATCCTTCAGAGAGGGAGAGAGATCATCCCTTAGAGAGAGAGAGAGATCATCCTTCAGAGAGAGAATGAATTAGAGGCTGTTTCAACTTTTAGAAGCACTTCATTTTAACCATTCATGTGGAATGAGAGAGAGAGAAAACATTCTTCAGAGAGAGAAAGAGAGAGACAATAAGAGCCTGTTTTGTCTTTAAAGGCACTTAGTTCACCAGGCTAAACAGATGAGTATTACAAAAGAATGAGAGAGAGAACAATAGGATTTGTCCCTTCACCAACCTGAGAGACGGTAGATAAACAACACACACCTAATTGATTTCTTCTCTCTCCTCTCCTCTACATTTTCTCATTACTTCTCCTAATTTGGTTCTCCTAAGTGTTGTTGTCAAGGTTATTGCTATTATGGCTCCTAACTATGTCTGTACCTGCTTCTTCCTCACCAGTATAGTCTAGTTCATCACTTGTATAACTCTTTTTTGGTTTTCACAACATCTTTTATTCATTGCCAATAAAGCGTAATGAAGTCGAAATTGAATTGATAGAGTGAGTGTGTGTGAGAGAGAGAGGGAGGGAGAGAGATGCAGAGAGAGCGAGAAAGAGAGCTGAGAAAGAGAGCTAAGAGAGGTCGATAGAGAGAGAAAGATTGGAGAGAGAGCTAGAGAGAGAGAGACGGAGAGTGAGAGATAGATGCAGAGAGATAGATGCAGTGAGAGAGATATCTGAGAGAGAGAGAGGGAGGGAGAGAGAGAGAGCTTGAAAGAGAGAGAGATAGAGATGCAGAGAGAGATCTGAGAGCGAGGAAGAGAGAGAGAGATCAAGAGATATCATGGGGGAAACATTGGGATGGAGACAGATCAATAGACATCAGTAAACAAAATAGATCTGATATGGGTGTATCTATTCTTCCAAGTCATTTAATAGATCAAACAAAATGTTGTCATATCATCTAGATGGAGGATTGGCTCAATGGGCTCCTATTGGCTGTGTTAGGTTGTTGCCTGCAGTGCAGCAGTGGTTGGATACAGCATGCAAATACTCATCCTGCCTCACCTGTGTTGTGCTGAGTGAAAGGGATGTATCTGGGTTGAGCTTTGTTCTTCTGCTGGGAGATTTAGAGCCCTCATGTCCTTGTGTACAGCACAGTTTCCTGGTTTACCCTGGCATATGTGGAAACTATGCCCGACTGAGCACATCAACCAACCTGTCCGTGGAAAATGGAGTCCCAACGGTAGGGGCATAGACAACAGAAGCAAGCTGTTCAGTCTGGCAGTAACAGCTTCCAAAAGAGTCTGGTGCCCTCTCGCCAACCTCAGTCAGTGCTCCCCTTACCCACCCATGGCCTCTCTGTGTCCTCTTTAACATCTTGCCCGAAATCGCCCCTTTGCCCACACCTTCATTCTTTAGTGATTCACTTCCTCATCCACACCCTCTCAATGGCCCCTTACCTTATCTACCCTCTGATGATAGGGGTACACATGGACATCAAACAGATGTTTCTAGTTTTCCCAGAGAAACTCTCTGTATTTTAACTCACCTATCCCACAGTAATGGTTGATATGGGCATTGAACCCACAACGTTGTTCATGCCCCAAAAGTTAGAGACATGTACCTCTTTATTTCCTTTCCTTTCCACTCTCCTCCCCTCACATTCCCCATGTTCCTCTCACCCATTCCTCCTACTTTCCTTCCTCAGTTAATCCATTTGACATCCCTCCCGTATCAATTTGGTAGCCACTTAAATCTCTCTCTCTCCTTATTTTAATGGATCTCAGGCCCTCTCATGTCTGGGAGACCTGCGTCAGTAACATACTTCAAACCCACTCTCACCTCTCTACCTCTACCCAATGAAAGCAGGGTCTTGCGTATTTCCAAAATCTTTATCTGGCCTAACTCAAGGATAGAGGTTTTTAGTAAAGTTGTGCTTGTTCCTTTCTCTTACATCCACCTCTACCCATATACTTCTTTCCTCATCTCTCTATGTCTCTATCTCTCTACCCCAGGCATCTCCTTCTCCTCTTTTATATATTTTTTTTATTGTTCCCTCACACTCTCATTTTGCCTCTATCCTCCTTGTTCTCTCTCTCTCTCTCTCTCTCTCTGTATTCCTCTTCATTCTTCCCCTCTCTCTCTCTCTGTATTCCTCTTCATTCTTCCTCTCTCTCTCTGTATTCCTTTTCATTCTTCCCCCTCTCTCTCTCTGTATTCCTCATCATTCTTCCCCCCTCTCTCTCTCTCTGTATTCCTCATCATTCTTCCCCTCTCTCTCTCTGTATTCCTATTCATTCTTCCCCCCCCCCTCTCTCTCTCTCTCTCTCTCTGTATTCCTCATGATTCTTCCCCTCTCTCTCTCTCTGTGTATTCCCTTCATTATTCCCCTCTCTCTCTCTCTCTGTATTCCTCTTCATTATTCCTCTCTCTCTGTATTCCTCTTCATTCTTCCCCTCTCTCTCTCTCTCTCTCTCTGTATTCCTCATCATTCTTCCCCTCTCTCTCTCTGTGTATTCCCTACATTATTCCCTCTCTCTCTCTCTCTGTATTCCTCTTCATTATTCCTCTCTCTCTGTATTCCTCTTCATTCTTCCTCTCTCTCTGTATTCCTCTTTATTCTTCCTCTCTCTCTCTCTCTCTGTATTCCTCTTCATTATTCCTCTCTCTCTCTGTATTCCTCTTCATTCTTCCTCTCTCTCTGTATTCCTCTTTATTCTTCCTCTCTCTCTCTCTCTCTCTCTCAATTCAATTCAATTCAATTCAAGGGCTTTATTGGCATGGGAAACATGTGTTAACATTGCCAAAGCAAGTGAGGTAGATGATATATAAAGTGAAATAAACAATACAAATTAACAGTAGACATCACACATCTCTCTCTCACATCTCTCTCTCTCACATCTCTCTCTCTCTCTCTGTATTCCTCATCATTCTTCCCCTCTCTCTCTCTATTCCTCTTCATTCTTCCCCCCTCTCTCTCTCTCTGTATTCCCCTTCATTATTCCTCTCTCTCTCTCTCTCTGTATTCCTCTTCATTCTTCCCCCCTCGCTCTCTCTCTCTGTATTCCCCTTCATTATTCCCCCCTCTCTCTCTCTCTCTCTGTATTCCACTTCATTCTTCCCCTGTTGGGACAGACAGTGAGATGAGTAGTCCATCTCTCCTCTCATCCTCTGATATCAGACAGAAGAGTGGATCAAAGTCTTCAAAGACATCTGTTGAAATATCACAGTGTCTGCCCACCTCTCTGGACTATCTTAACTAGCACAACCCCGTTAAAGTTTCAGCCCTCTGCCAGGGACATTGAGAGTGGGGGTGTTGTTATTTAGAATAGCTCTGAGGGGATGGGATAGGTGTAAACAACCTCTGTATGGAGGAGACACGTGTAGGCCCATAGACGCTCTACTTCCTTTCCTATAGCCTTAACAATAACGTAGCGATGCCATCACAGGAGGTTCAGGGTTTTGTTGCTCTGTGTGGCTCAAAGTGGCTTGATCTGCTCTCTGACAAATGCCTGGACTTATTTAGAGGTCAAAGGTTTTCCAACATAGTGAAACTGCAAGAATCTGAGCCTTAATGGCAGTAATTTGTCTCTGCCATATTGGATGGGCATTGGATTCCTTCACAGAGGAGGAAGCCATTCCGGGCCAGAGTTAAGGGCCATCCTTTATGCTGGGCCCCGGTCATACATCATGGGGGTAATCTCATAGAAAACACAGAGAGAATATAAAGAGAACCATCTGAAACCCTCAAGGCTAATGGTCCAGCGCTCCATAAGACTGCTTCTAATCAACGTTCCCTGGAATGAGGTCTGTGTGTGTGTGTGTGTGTGTGTGTGTGTGTGTGTGTGTGTGTGTGTGTGTGTGTGTGTGTGTGTGTGTGTGTGTGTGTGTGTGTGTGTGTGTGTGTGTGGGTGTGGGTGTGGGTGTGGGTGTTCTGATAGCAATGACAATTACCTACGTCAAGAAAGGGAGAGAAAAAGAGCCACACACACACACACAGCAATATCCCTATAGCGGTGGTCCAAGCCTCCCTACAGTAAGTATGATAAACGCAGGGAGATTATCAGTAGCTCCTTGACTCGGGGGAAAAGCCTCACATTTCATGTAAATGACATGCCATGTCCAGCTGTCAGGAAGAAATGCAGTCAATCAATATCCCAGGACTCACTACAGCTGAATAGCAGTAATTTGATTCTATTTCCAAAGTTTGACCTTCCCAGACATCGCTACACAAACACACACACACACGCACGCACGCACGCACGCACACACACACACACACACACACACACACACACACACACACACACACACACACACACACACACACACACACACACACACACACAGCATGTGTGAATGTATTACAGTGTGGAGAGTGGCGGGAGCTCTTCGTCACGGAGGAATACATGTATATCCTCTGTGAGCAGCAGCGAAGAACAGAAGCACTGGTTTAGACTATAACTAAAATTGCTGCGAAACACACGCACACAAACACACACACACACACACACACACACACACACACACACACACACACACACACACACACACACACACACACACACACACACACACACACACACACACACACACACCTCCAGCAAATGCACCAAAAATGACCCAACATGTCATTTTCTTCTTCTATAGAGGCAATATTTAGATGGACCAAAATATTGACAGAACCACATGGCCTCCTAGTACATACTGTTCCCTCCTAGTACATACTGTTCCCTCCTGGTACATACTGCTCCCTCCTGGTACATACTGCTCCCTCTGGTACATACTGTTCCTCCTGGTGCATGCTGTTTCCTTCTGGTGCATGCTGCTCCTCCTGGCTCATCTGGTGCGTGCTGCTCCATCTGGTGTGCTGCCCGCTGGTGCATGCTGTCATCTGGTGCATGTCCCCACTGGTGCATGCTGTCCTCCTGGTGCGCACTGTCCCCGCTGGTGCCCCATCTGGTGCGTGCTGTCCCCACTGGTGCACTGTCCATCCTGGTGCATGCTGTCCCCCGCTGGTGCATGCTGTCCTCCTGGTGCGCCCTAATCATCTGGTGCATGCTGTCCTCCTGGTGCGTAGCAATCCATCTGGTGCATGCCCACTGGTACATGCTGCTCCTTCTGGTGCTAATCCCTCCTGGTGCCTGTCCTCCTGGTGCATGCTGTCCTCCTGGTACGCTGCTGCCCGCTGGTGCATACTGTCCTCCTGGTGCACTGTCCCCACTGGTGCATGCTGCTCATCTCTGGTGCATGCTGTCCCCCCTGGTGCACACTGCTCCCTCCTGGTGCATGCTGTCACTGGTCCTGGTCCTGGTGCCAATAATCTGGTGCGTCCTGTCACTGGTGCATGCTAGTCCCCTCCTGGTGCATGCTGTCCTCCTGCTGTCCCCACTGGTACATACTGGTCCTCATAAGCCATCCTGGTGCTCCCCACATGCATCTGGTCTAGGCTGTCCCCACTGGTGCATGCTGTCCCCCTGGTGCATGCTGTCCCCATACACTGGTGCATGCTGTCCCCCCTGGTGCACCCTCAATCCTCCTGGTACATGCTGTCCTCTGGTGCCTTTTGGTCCATCCTGGTGCATGCTGTCCCCACTGGTCCATCCTGGGCACCATCCTCCTGAACATGCTGTTCCTCCTGGTGCATGCTGTCCCTCCTGGTGCACTGCTCCCCATCTGGTGCATGCTGTCCTCCTGGTGCATGCTGCCATCTGGTGCACTGTCCTCCTGGTCCTCCTCCTGGTGCATGCTGCTCCCCCTGGTGCATGCTGTCCCATCTGGTGCATGCTGTCATCCTGGTGCATGCTGCTCCCTCCTGGTGCTGTCATCTGGTGCATGCTGTCCTCCTGGTGCATGCTGTCCTTCCCTGGTACTGTCCCCCGCTGGTGCATGCTGTCCTCACTGGTGCATGCTGCCTCCCCATCTAATTGTCCCCACTGGTGCTGCTCCCTCCAGCTGGTACACTGCTGTCCCTCCCCGGTGCATGCTGTTCCCCACTGGTGCCTGCTGCTCCTCTGGTGCATGCTGTCCCCACTGGTACACACTGCTCCTCATCACATGCTGTCCCCACTGGTTGCTGCTCCCCCTGGTGCGCCTGCTCATCCTGGTGCGTACTGCTCCCTCTGGTGCATGCTGTCCTCCCTGGTGCATGCTGTTTCCATCTGGTGCATGCTGTCCTCCTGGTGCATGCTGTCCCTCCTGGTGCACGCTCAGCCATCTGGTGCCTCCTCTGGTGCTGCTGCCCACTGGTGCATGCTGTCCTCTGGTGCACTGTCCCCACTGGTGCATGCTGTCCTCCTGGTGCATGCTGTCCCCACTGGTGCACTGCTGTCCTCCTGGTGCATGCTGTCCCCACTGGTGCATGCTGTCCCTCTGGTGCCCCATCTGGTGCATGCTGTCCTCCTGGGTGCATGCTGATCCTCCTGGTGCATGCTGTCATCCTGGTGCATGCTGTCCCCACTGGTGCCTGCTGTCCCTCCTGGTGCACACCATCCTGGTGCTCATATCCCCACTGGTGCATGCTGCTGTCCCCACTGGTGCATGCTGTCCCCACTGGTGCATGCTGCTCCCCCTGGTGCCTGTCCTCCTGGTGCATGCTGTCCCTCCTCTGGTGCATGCTGTCCCCCTCCTGGTGCACTCTGCTCCTCCTACGCACTTCCTCCTGGTGCATGCTGTTTCCAGCCATCCTGGTGCATGCCCCCGATCATGGTACTGCTCCACTGGTGCATGCTCCTCCTGGTGCACACTGTCCCCATGGTGCATGCTCCTCACTGGTGCATGCTGCCCTCCTGGTGCACCTGGTGCACTGTCCTCTGGTGCATGCTCCCCATCCTGGTGCATGCTGTCCTCCTGGTGCATGCTGTCCCCACTGGGTACTGCAATCCTCCTGGTACATATCCTGGTGCATGCACTCATCTGGTGCATGCTCCCTCTGGTGCATAATACACTGGTGTGCTGTCTCCGCTGGTGCATGCTGCCCATCCTGGTGCATGCTGTCCTCCTGGTACATGTCCCCACTGGTGCATGCTGTCCCACTGGTGCATGCTGTCCTCCCGGTGCATGCTGTCCCCACTGGTGCCTGCTGTCCCCATCTGGTGCATGCTGTCCTCACTGGTGCACACTATCCTCTGGTGCATGCTGTCCCCACTGGTGCATGCTGTTCCCTCTGGTGCCATACTCCTCCTGGTGCATGCTGTCATCCTGGTGCATGCTGTCCTCCTGGTGCATGCTGTTCCTCCTGGTGGATGCTGTCCCTTCTGGTGCATGCTGCTCCTCCTGGTGCATGCTGCTCCTGGTGCATGCAACCATCTGGTGCTGCTGCCCGCTGGTGCATGCTGTCCCCATCTGGTACATGTCCCCCGCTGGTGCATGCTGTCATCCTGGTGCCATAATCATCTGGTGCCCTGCTCCTCCTGGTGCATGCTAGTCCTCCTGGTGCATGCCTGTCATCTGGTGCATGCTGTCCCCGCTGGTGCATGCTGTCATCTGGTGCTGTCCCCTCCTGGTGCTCATATCCATCTGGTACTGGGCTATCCCCCACTGGTGCATGCTGCTCCCACTGGTGCATGCTGTCCCCCACTGGTGCATGCTGTCCCCCTGGTGCACGCTGCTCCATCCTGGTGCACATGCTGCTCCTCTGGTGCACAGGCTCCTCTGGTGCATGCTGTCCCCCTGGTGCCTCTCATCTGGTGCATGCACTCCTCTGGTGCATGCTGTTTCCCTCCTGGTGCATGCTGTCCCTCATGGTGCGCTGCTCCCCGCTGGTTGCATGCTGTCCTCCTGGTGCATGCTGCTCCTCCTGGTGCACATCTGGTGCATGTCCCTCCTGGTGCATGCTCTGTCCTCTGGTGCATGCTGTCATCCTGGTGCCTGCAATCATCTGGTGCATGCAATCATCTGGTGCATGCTGTCCTCTGGTGCACTGCTGTCCCCACTGGTGCATGCTGTCATCACTGGTGCATGCTGCCCATCTGGTGCGCTGTCATCTGGTGCCTCCCCCACTGTGCATGCTGTCATGAGCTGGTGCATGCTGTCCCAGCTGCTCCCACTGGTGCCTGCTGTCATCTGGTGCACACTGTCCCCACTGGTGCATGCTGTCCTCTGGTGCCTGCTCATCTGGTGCATGGCTTCTCCTTCCTGGTGCATGCTCCTCCTGGTGCACTGTCCCCCCTGGTGCATGCTGCCTCCTCCCCACTGGTGCATGCTGCTCCTCCTGGTACACTGCTCCTCCTGGTACATACTGCTCCCTCCTGGGACATACTGTCCTCATGGTACACACTGCTCCCTCTGGTACACGCTGCTCCGTCCCCACTGTTTCCTCCTGGTGCATCTGCTCCATCTGGTGCATGCGCATCCTGGTGCACATGCTCCTCCTGGTGCATGTGCTCCATCTGGTGCATGCTGTCCCATCGCTGGTGCATGCTGTCATCTGGTGCGCGCCAGCCATCGGGTAAATATCTGTGTGCTGTCCTCCTGGTGCATAATCCTCCTGGTGCATGCCATCTGGTGCATCCCATCTGGTGCATGCTGTCATCTGGTGCACACTGCATCTGGTCTGTAAACTCACTGCATGCCTATCTGGTGCACTCTGGTGCTCCTCCTGCTCCTCTGGTGCATGCTGTCATCTGGTGCACTGCTGCCCGCTGGTGCATGCTGTCATCTGGTGGTGCACACTGGTGCTCTGTCCTCTGGTGCATGCTGTCATCCTGGTGCATCTGGTGCTATAATATCTGGTACTGCTCACTGGTGGACATCATCTGGTGCTCCTGCACTATCCTCCTGGTGCATACTGCTCCTCCTGGTACACTGCTCCCTCTGGTGCATCCTCCCTCTGGGACACTGCTCCCCACTGGTACATGCTCCCTCCTGGTGCACACTGTCCTCCTGGTGCATGGTACTGTCCTCTGGGACATGCTGCAATCATCTGGTGCATCATATGCATCTGGTGCAGTCCATCCTGGTGCATGCTGTCCTCTGGTGCACTGTCCCTGGTGCATGCTGTCCGTCCTGGTCGCTGTTCCTCTGGTGCATGCTGTCCCTCCCTGGTGCATGCTGTCCCTCCTGGTGGTCCATCATCTGGTGCATGCCTCCTGGTGCATGCTGCCATCTGGTGCATGCTGTCATCCTGGTGCACTGCTCCTCATCCCCCTCTGGTGCATGCTGTCCTCCTGGTGCATGCTGTCCTCCTGGTGCTGTCATCTGGTGCGGCAGCCATCATCTGGTGCGTGGTACACTGGTCCCCACTGTGCGCAATACATCTGGTGCACGCCTGTCCCCCGCTGGTGCATGCTGTCCTCCTGGTACATCCCTCCTGGTCCCCATCTGGTGCCTCCTCTGGTCACCCCCCTGGTGCATGCTACCTCCTGGTCCCCACTGGTGCATGCGACTCATCCTGGTACATGCTCCTCCTGGTGCATGCACTGCTCCTCTGGTGCTGCTTCCTCCCGGTACATGCTGCTCCCATCTGGTACACACTGCTCCCTCCTGGTGCATGCTGCTCCTCCTGGTGCATGCGGCCATCTCCCCCACTAGTATCTGGTACTGCTCCTCCTGGTACACTGCTGTCCCTCCTGGTACATACTGGTCCCTCCTGGTGCATGCATCATCTGGTCCCTCATCTGGTACAGCCATCTGGTGCATCCCTCTGGTGCACTGTCCTGTCTACACACTGTTCCTCCGAGTACATACTCCTCCCCTGGTGCACATCACTGGTCCCTCTGAGTACATACTGCTCCCTAAATACACTGGTGCATGCTGTCCTCCTGGTACATGCCTGTCCTCCTGGTACATACTGTCCTCCTGGTGACAAACTGCTCCCCAGTGGTACACACTGCTCCCTCCTGGTACACACTGCTCCACACTGGTACTGCTCCCTCCTGCTCCTGATCCTCAGTACATACACTGCTCCTGGTACTCTGCTCCATCCTGGTACACACTGTTCCCTCCTGGGACATGCTGTCCTCCTGGTACTGCTCCCTCCTGAATCATCTGCTGTGCTGTCATCTGGTGCATGCTGCTCCTCCTGGTGCGCAATTCGGTTCCTCCTGGTGCATGCTCCTCATCTGGTGCATAGCTGCCCTCCTGGTGCATGCTGTCCTCCTGGTACACACTGGTGCATGCCTCCTGGTGCATGCTGTACCTCTGGTGCCTCATCCTGGTGCATACTGGTGCTCCCTCATCTGGTGCATACTGCAATCATCTGGTGCATGCTGTCATCTGGTGCCTCATCTGGTGCATGCTGTCCCTCTGGTGCATGCTGTACTGGTCCCTCATCCTGGTGCACACTGCTCCTCCTGGTGCTCACTGTCCTCCTGGTGCGCTAATGCACTGGTCCTCCTGAGACACACTGCTCCCCCACTAGTACATACTGCTCCCCTCACTGGTACACACTGCTCCCCTCTGGTACATGCTCTCCCTCCTAGTCCTCGCTCCTCCTAATACATCCTACTGCTCCCCACTGGTACTCTGCTCCCTCCTGCGTACACACTACATGCTGTTCCCTCCTAGTACATACTGCTCCTCTGGTACACACTGTCGCCTGGTGCATGCTGCTCCCTCACTGAGTACACACTGCACCCTCCTGGTAATACTGCTCCTCCTGGTGCATGCAATCCTCCTGGTGCACACTGGTTCCCTCCCTGGTACATGCTGCTCCTCCTGGGTACATCTGGTCCCTCCTCCTGGTGCATGCTGCTCCTCCCTCCTAGTGCATCTGGTGCACAGCTCCCCCCATCTGGGTGCGTACTGTCCTCCTGGTGCTGCTCCTGGTGCCTGAATGTCATCTGGTGCATGTCCCCTCTGGTGCATGCTGTCCCAGCTGGTGCTGCTCCCTCCAGGTGCACACTGGCTCCCTCTGGTGCCTGTCCCCTCCTGGTCCACACTAATACACTAGTGCTCCCTCCTGGTGCATACTGCTCCCCACTGGTACACACTGCTCCCTCCTGGTACACCCTGCTCCCTCCTGGTGTCATCCCCTACATCCTCCTCTGGTACATGCTGCTCCCTCCTAGTACATTCACATGCTGTCCTCCTGGTACACACTGCATGCTGCTCCTCCTGGTACTGCTGCCCTCCTGCATACACACTGGTCCCTCCCCCTGGGTGCATACTGCTCCCTCCCTGGTACATGCTGCTCCCCCCACTGGTACATGCTCCCTCCTGGTACATCAATACTGGTACATACTGCTCCCTCTGGTACACCCTGCTCCTCCTGGTGCAGCCTGTCCTCCTGGTGCATGCTAATCCCTCTGGTACATACTGCTCCTCCTGGTACCACTGCTCCCCACTGGTGCATACTGCTCCCTCTGGTGCGTGCTGTCCCTCATGGTGCCTGCTCCCCGTCCCTGGTGCATGCTGTCCTCCTGGTGCATGCTGTCATCTGGTGTACTGACACTGGTCCCCCTGCATGCTCCCTCGCTGGTGCATGCTGCCTCCCTCCTGGTACATACTCATCCCTCTGGTACATGCTGTCTCCCTGGTGCCTGCTCATCTGGTGCTCCTCCTGGTGCATGCTGTTCCTCTGGTGCCTATCCCTCTGGTGCACTGCTCCCCATCTGGTGCATGCCCTCCTGGTGTGCTGTCATCTGGTGCGCTTAATGCTGCTCCTCTGGTGCATGCTGCTTATCCTGGTCACTAGCCATCATCTGGTGCCTCCCCTGGTACATGCTGCTCCCTCCTGCTGTACGCTGGTGCTCCAATCCCCTGGTACACATCTGGTGCGTGCCTCACTCCTGGTGCGCACTGTCCTCTGGTGGTGCTGTCCCGCTGGTGCATGCTGTCATCCTGGTGCACACTGTCCCCATCCTGGTGCATGCTGTTCCTCCTGGTGCATGCTGTCACATGGTGCCCTCCCCGCTGGTGCATGCTGTCATCGCTGGTGCATGCTGCTGCCCTCCTGGTGCACACTGCTCCCTCTGGTACATACTGCTACCATCTGGTGCGTCTGCTCCTCTGGTACATCCCATCTGGTGTGCACTGTCCTCCTGGTACGTGCTGTCCCTCCTGGTACACACTGGTCCCGCTGGTGCGTGCTGTCCTCCTGGTTGCATGCTGCCATCTGGTGCACATCACTGGTCCCTCCAATACACTGGTCCCTCTAGTACACACTGCTCCTTCGGTACACACTGCTCCTGGTGCCTCACTGTCCTCATCTGGTGCCTGTCCCTCTGGTGCACTGCTCCCTCACACTGCTCCCTCCTGGTGTGTCGCCCTGGTGCTGTCTCCTGGTGCATGCCCCATCTGGTGTCCTCCTGGTGCATGCTGCTCCCATCTGGTACACTGTCCCCACTGGTGCATGCTGTCCCTCCTGGTGCACTTGCTGTCCTCTGGTCCATGCTGTCCTCTGGTGCTGTCCTCATCCTGGTGCGTACCTCATCTGGTGCATGCTGTCCCGTCCTGGTGCCTGTTCCTCCTGGTGCATGCTCAATCCTCCTGGTGCATGCTGCTCCTCCTGGTGCATGCTGTCACTGGTGTGCTGTCCCCGCTGGTGCATGCTGTCCCCCTGGTGCATGCTGCTCCTCCTGGTACATGCTGCTCCCTCCTACACACTGCTCCCTGGTGCTTGCTGTCATCTGGTGCATGCTGTCCCTCTGGTACACACTGTCCATCCTGGTGCATACTGGTCCCTCCATCTGGTACGCATGTCCATCTGGTGCATGCTGCTCCCCTCCTGGTACACACTGGTCACAGTACATACTGCACCCTCCTGGTGCATGCTGCTCCCTCCTAAATGGTACATATGGCCCTCTGGTGCGTCCCTCCTGGTCCATCTGGTGCGTCCCTCCTGGTGCATGCTGTCATCTGAGTACACACTGCTCCCCAAGGCTGCTCCCTCCTGGTGTACTGCCATCTATCCCTCCTCTGGTGCATGCTGCTCCCCTCTGGTGCATACTGCTCCCCCCTGGTACCTACTGCTCCTCCCTCCCCACTAGTACATACTGTCCTGGTCCTGGGTACATCTTCTCCTTCCTAGTACATACTGCACTCCTCCTGCTCCTCTGGTACATACTGCTCCTCCTGGTGCAGGCTGTCCCCCTGGTACATACTGCTCCCTCCTGCTACACACTGCTCCCTCCTGGTACACTGGTGCGTGCTGCTGCCATCCTGGTCTCCTGGTGTACATCACTGCTCGCCTCATCTGGTGCATGCTGTCTGTTCCCGCCCATCCCTCCTGAGTGCATACTGCTCCCTCCTGGTGCCTGCTGTCACTCTGGTGCACTGCTCCCTCTGGTGGTACACTGCTACCCCCATCTGGTGCGTGCTTCTCCTCCTGGTGCACTGCTGCCATCTAGTACACTCCTGGTGCATATACTGCTGCCTCCTGGGACACACTGGTCCCCATCTGGTGCATGCGACCATCTGGTGCACATCCCTGGCGCTGCTGTCCCTCTGGTGCGCGCTGCTGTCCCTCCTCTGCGCGCCTGCTCCCTCTGGTGCGCGCGCGCGTCCAGTGCGCGCGCCCACTGTTCCCTCCTGGTGCATACTGCTCCCTCCTGGTGCACTGCTCATCTGGTGCATGCTGTCCTCCTGGTGCCGCGCCCCTCTGGTGCATGCTGTCATCCTGGTCCCCATCTGGTGCATGCTCCCCCTGGTGCGTTCATCATCTGGTGCACCCTCCATGGTACACACTGTTTCCCTCCTGGTACACACTGCTCCTCCCTGGTACACTGCTCCCCCCCTGGTGTACTGCTCCTCCTGGTGCATGCTGTTCCTCCTCATCTGGTACATGCTGTCCCTCACTGGTGCATGCTCCCTCCTGGTGCATGCTGCTCCTCCCTGGTGCACTGCTCCTCCTGGTGCCACACTGCTCCCCCACTAGTACATACTGCTCCTCATGGTACATGCACCCTCTAGTGCTGTCATCACTGGTGCGTGCTGGAACCATCTGGTGCTGCTGCTCATCTGGTTACATGCAATGCTCCGGTCCACACTGTATCTGGTACACACTGCTCCCTCTGGTACACACTGCTCCTCCTAGTGGACACTGCTCCCTCTGGTGCACTGCTCCTCTGGTACACACTGTCATCTGGTGCCTGTCCTCCTGGTGCATGCTGTCCCCATCCTGGTGCACACTGTCCTCTGGTACACTGCTCCCTCCTGGTGCAGCCATCTGGTGCATGCGACCATCTGGGACACAACCATCCTGGTACATGCTGTCCCCCCTCCTGGTGCGTTCTGTCCCATCCACCCTCCTGGTGCATGCTGTTCCTCTGGTGCATGCTGTCCTCATGGTGCACTGTCCCCACTGGTGCATGCTGTCCCTCCTGGTACATACTGCTCCTCCTGGACACACTGCTCCCCACATGCTCCCTCCTGGTGCATGCTGCACCCTCATCACTGCTCCCTCTGGTACACATAATCATCCTGGTGCATGCTCTCCTCCTGGTGCACTGCTCATCCCTGGTGCATACTGTTCCTCCTGGTGCAAACTGCTCCATCTAGTACACATCTGGTTGCTGCTCCCTCCTGGTGCATGCTGTCCCTCCTGGTAATCCGCTGGTGCGTGCTGTCATCTGGTACATGCTGCTGATCCTGGTACATAATCCCTCTGGTCCTGTCCTGGTACATGCTGTCCCTCCTGGTGCACTGCTGTTCCATCGGTGCACACTGTCCCACTGGTCTGCCTGCTGTCATCTGGTGCTGTCCTCTAATACACTGGTTGCTGCTCCATCCTGATGCATACGGCTCCATCTGGTGCATGCTCTCCTCCTAGTGAACACTGCTCCCTCTGGTACACACTGCTCCCTCTGGTACATGCTGTCCTCCTGGTTACACACTGCTGCAATATCTGGTACACACTGTCCCGCCTGGTGCATGCTGTCCTCCTGGTGCATGCTGCTCCTCTGGTGCATACTGATCCTCTGGTACACACTGCTCCCTCTAATACACACTGCTCATCCCCTGGTGCACACTGTTCCTCCTGGTACCCTCCTCCTGGTGCAACTGCTCCTCTGGTGCATACTGCTCCTCTGGTGCTGCTCCATCTGGTACATGCTGTCCATCCTGGTACATGCTGCTCCTCTAATGCATACTGCTCCATCTGGTGCATGCTGTCGTACATCTGGTGCACTGCTCCCTCCTGGTGCTGCTCCTCTGGTGCATGATCCCTCTGGTGCACTGCTCCTCCTGGTGCGTCGCAACCATCACTGTCTGCTCATCTGGTGCATGCTGTCATCTGGTGCATGCTGTCCTCCTGGTGCACCCATCTGGTCGTCCATCTGGTGCATGCTGTCCTCCTGGTGCAAGCTGCTCCATCTATACTGCTCCATGCTGGTGCGCATCTGCTCCCTGGTAATTGCATCTGGTCCCTCCTGGTACATACTGCATCCACTGGTGCCTCCCTGGTACATCTGCAATTGCCCTCTGGTACACACTGCTCCCTCCTGGTACACTGCTCCTCTGGTACACACTGCTCCCTCCTGGTACACTGTCACTCCTGGTACACTGCTCCCTCCTGGTACATACTCCTCCTGGTCACACTGCTCCCCCCGCTGGTCCTCCTGGTTGCTGTCCCTCCTGGTGCACACTGCTCCCCGCTGGTACATGCTTCTCCTCCTAGTACACTGCTCCGCTGTCCCGTCCTGGACACATGCGTCATACTGTCACTGGGTCCATCACATGCTGTCCCCCTGGTGCAGCTGTTCCCTCTGGTACATACTGCTCCCTCCTGGTGCACACTGTCCCATCTGGTACATGCAATAGGCTGTCTCCCCTCGTGGCAATGCATCTCTGGTACTGCTCCTCAATACATGCTGCCCTCATAGTTGCTCCTCTGGTGACACAATCCTCCTGGTACTGGGCTGCTCCCCCTGGTGCATGCTGTCCTCCTGGTACCTCCCTCCCTGGTGCATACTGCTCCTCCTGGTGCACTGTCCCTCTGGTACACTGCTCACTGGTACATCTGCTCCTCCTGGTACATGCTGCTCCCCTGGTGCATGCTGTCTCATCTGGTGCATACTCCCCTGGTACACTGCTCCTCCTGGTGCACTGCTCCCCACTGGTACATGCTGCTCCCTCTGTACATGCTCCCTCCTGGTGCCTGTTCCCATCTGGGTGTACACACTGGTCCCTCCTGGTGCATGCTGTCATCTCCTGCGTACACTGCCATCTGGTGCATGCTTCTCCTTCCCTGGTACATGCTGTCCCCTCCTGGTGCACACTGCTCCATCTGGTACTGCTATCTGGTGGTGCAAGCTATCCCATCTGGTGGTACTGTCACTGGTCCTCCTGTCCTCCTGTGCAACCACTGGTACATACTGCTGTCCCTCTGGTGCTACTGTCCCCACTGGTACACTGCTCCTCCTGGTGCACTGTACCTTCATCTGGTGCCTGCTTCTCCCTCTGTCCCCCTGGTGCATACTGCTCCCTCCTGGTACATGCATCCCTGCTCCAGCCTCCTGGTGCATGCTGCTCCTCCTGGTACATGCTGCTCCTCCCTGGTACATACTGCTCCCTCCTGGTACACACTGCTCCTCTGGTACACACTGCTCCATCCTGGTGCACACTGTCACTCCTGGTGCACTGCTCCTCCTGGTGCACTGTCCTCCTGGTACATGCCATCCTGGTGCATGCTGTCTCCATGCTGTCCTCTGGTGCATGCTGTCATCTGGTGCACTCCATCCTGGTGCTGTCCCCCGCTGGTCATAATGTCATCTGGTGCATGCTGTCCTGGTACATGCTGTCCTTCCTGGTGCATTGCTGCCTCCTGGTGCGACCATCTGGTGGTGTCCATCTGGTGCATTGCATCCTGGTGCATGCTGTCCCTCCTGGTACCTCTGGTCCTCCTCTGGTACATGCAGCCATCTGTGCACTGCTCACTCTGGTACTGCTGTCACTCCTGGTAGGCATGAAGCCTCTGGTACACACTGCTCCTCCTCTGGTACTGCTCCTCCTGGTGCATGCAATCCTCCTGGTACACTGCTCCCTCTGGTGCATGCTGTCCTCCTGGTACATACTGCTCCTCTGGTGCACTGCTCCCTGAGTACACACTGCTCCTCCTGTCACTGCTCCTCCTGGTGCTGCTCCTCCTGGTACATGCTGCTCCTCCCTGGTACACACTGCTCCCTCCTAGTACACACTGCTCCCCACTGGTACACTGCTCCTCCTAGTACACATCCACTCCCTCCTAGTGCATACTGCACCCTCCTGGTCACACTGCTCCATCCTCTGGTACATACTGCTCCCTCCTGGTACATGCTGTCCTCCTGGTACTGCTGCTCCCTCCTGGTACACTGTCATCTGGTGCATATGCACCTGCTCCTAATACTGTCCCCACTGCTCCTCCTCCTGGTGCACACTGCTCCCTCCTGGTACATCCCCCAGTACATCCTCCCTCCTAGTACACACTGGTCCCTCCTGGTACACACGGCTCCCTCCTAGTTACACTGCTCCCATCCTGGTGCATGCTGCTCCTCCTGGTGCATGCTCCTCCTCAGTACATACTGCACCCTCTGCTCCTCCTGGTGCACACTGCTCCTCCTGGTACTGCTGCTCCCTCTGGTGCACACCCAATCATCTGGTACACTGCTCCTCCTGGTACATGCTGCTCCTCTAATACACTGCTCCTCCTGGTACACACTGTCCCTCTGGTACATGCTCCTCTGGTACACTGCTCCCTCCTGGTACACACTGCTCCTCCTGGTACATACTGCTAGTACCCCCCTCCTGGTACATACTGCACCCTCTGGTACACACTGCTCCTCCCACACTGCTCCTCTGGTACATACTGTCTATCTCCTCCACACTGCTCTCTGGTGCACTGCTCCTCCTGGTACATGCTGCTCCCTCCCTAGTACACTGCTCCTCCTGGTCACCAGGGTACATACTCCTCTAGTCCTGCTCCTCTGGTACACACTGCTCCCTCCTGGTACACACTGCTCCTCCTGGTGTGCTGTCCCCCCACTGCTCCCTCTGGTACACTGCTCCCTCTGGTACACATACTGCTCCTCCTAGTACATGCTCCCTGCTCACACTGCTCCTAGTACACACTGCTCCCTCAGTACACTGCTCCCTCCTCTGGGCACTGCTCCCCACTGGTACACACTGCTCCCTCCTAGTGCACACTATCTGCCCCCTGGTGCATACTGGTACACACTGCTCCTCTGGTACATCACTGCTCCCCTCCTGGTACATGCTGCTCTCCCTCCTGCTCCTACACACACTGCTCCCTCCTGGTGCACTGTCCTCCTAATACAACCATCTGGTACATCCCCACTGGTACACACTGTCCTCCTGGTACACACTGCTCCTCCTACATGCTGCTCCTGGTGCACTGCTCCTCCTGGTACATGCTGTCCCTGGTGCACTGCTCCTCCTGGTACACACTGCTCTCTCCTGGTACTGCTCCCTCCTGGTACATGCTCTCCTCCTGGTACACACTGCTCCCCTCCTGGTGCACTGCTCCTTCCTCCTGGTGCATACTGCTCCTCCTGGTCATCTCTGTCCCTCCTGGCATGCTGCTCCCTAGTCTGGTCTCCAACCACACTGGTCCATACTGTCATCCTGGTGCATGCTGCTCCATCTGGTACTGCTCCCTCCTGGTGCATGCTGCTCCTCTGGTACTGCTCCCTCCTGGTGCACCTGCTCCTCCTGGTACATGCTGCTCCTCCTGTACATGCTGCTCCCTCCTGGTACATACTGCTCCCTCTAGTACACACTGCTCCTCTAGTACATACTGCTCCTCCTGGTTATACTGCTCCCTCCTGGTACACTGTCCCTGCTCCCTCCTAATCATCTGCTCCCTCCTAGTACACACTGCTCCCTGCTGCGGCTCACACTGCTAATACACACTGCTCCCTCCCCTCCCCTGGTGCACACTGCTCCCTCCTAGTACACACTGCTCCCTCCTAGTACATACTGCTCCCTCCTAGTACATACGGCTCCCCTCCTGGTACACTGCTCCCTCCCTAGTGCATACTGCTCCTCCTGGTACATGCTGCTCCCTCCTAATACACACTGCTCCTCTGGTACATGCACACACTGCAAACTGTCCCCCTCTGCAATGAGCTGTACCCCCTCCTGGTACATACTGCTCCTCATCTGGTACACACTGCTCCTCCTGGTACATGCTGCTCCCTCCTGGTACACACTGCTCCCTCTAGTACACACTGCTCCCTCCTAGTGCTCCCTCCTGGTACATACTGCTCCCTCCTGGTACATAATCCTCCTGGTACACACTGCTCCCTCCTGGTACCTATCCTCTAGTACATGCACCCTCTAATACACACTGCTCCCTCCTAGTACACTGCTCCTGGTGCATGCTGCTCCTCCTAGGTGGTGTCCTCCTAGTACACTCTCCTGAGTACACATGCTCCCTCCCTGGTACATGCTGCTCCTCCTGGTACACACTGCATCCTCCTGGTACACTGCTCCTCTGGTACACTGCTCCCTCCTAGTACACACTGTCCTCCTAGTACATACTGCTCCCTCCTGGTACACTGCTCCCTCTGGTACATACTGCTCCCTCCTGAGTACACTGTCTCTCATACTGGTCCCTCCTGTGCATGCTGCTCCCTCTGATTTACTCTGGTTCCTCCTGGTACATGCTGTCCTCTGGTGCTCATCTGGTGTGCTTATCATCCTGGTGCATGCTGTCCTCCCTGGTGCACATGCTGTCCTCCTGGTGCCATCTAGTGCACTGTCCATCTGGTGCATGCTGTCATCTGGTACATACTGCTGTCTCCCCTGGTGCATAATATCTGGTGCGTAGCTGCCTCTGCACACTGCTCCTCTGGTGCCCTCCTGGTGCACTGTCACTCCTGGTCCTGGTACACACTTTCTCCTCCTGGTGCATGCTGCTCCCCCTGTGCATGCTGTCCTCCTGGTACATGCTCCTGCTCCCTCCTCTGGTGCACACTGCTGTCCCTCATCTGGTGCATGCTGCATCCATCATCCTGGTGTCCTCCTGGTGCACACTGTCCCCTGGTGCATGCTGTTCCTTCTGGTGCTCCCTCTGGTCCTCCTGGTGCATGCTGTCCCTGGTGGCACATCTGGTCCTCCTGGTGCATTGCTGTCCTCCTGGTGCATGCTGTCCCCCTGGTGCATGCTGTCCTCTGGTGCACACTGCTCCATCCTGGTGCATGCTGCTCCCTCTGGTGTCTGGTACACTGCTCATCTGGTAACTGTGCACTGCTCCTCCTGGTGCATGCTGTCCTCCCTCCTCTGGTGCACTGTCCCCTCCCTGGTGCAGCCTCTAACTGCTAATTTGCTGCTCCTCCCTAGTACACACTGGTCCTCCTGTCCCTGCTCCCCTGGTGCGTACTGCTGCTCCCTCCTGGTGCTCCTCCTAGTACACACTGCTCCTCCTGGTGCAGTCCATACTGGCTCCCTCCTGGTACATCCCTCCTAGTGCGTCCTCTGGTGCATGCTGTCTCCTGGTGCTCCTGGTATCCTGGTGCACTGCTCCCCTCCTGGTCCTGCTCATCCTGGTACCTGCTCCACTGGTGCTGCTCCATCTGGTACACACTGCTCCTCCTAATACACTGGTCCCACTGTACACACTGCTCCTCCCTGGCTGTCCTCCTGGTGCACACTGCTCCCCCTGGTACATGCTGCTCCCTCCTAATACACACTGTCCCTCCTGGTGCCACACTCCCTCCCTCTAATGGGCTGTCCCACTGGTGCATGCTGTCATCTGTACACAAAATATCCTGCTGCCATCTGGTGGGCAATCATCTGGTGCATGCTGTCATCTGGTCCTCCTGGTGCTCCTCATCTGTGCTGCATCATCTGGTGCGTGCTGCTCATCTGTTGCGCGCTCCATCTGGTGCACTGCTCATCTGGTGCGCTGCCATCTGGTGCATGCTGTCATCTGGTTGCACTATGCAATCATCTGGTGCGCACTAATCCATCTGGTGCACTGCTGCCATCTGGTGCATGCTGCCCTCTGTACACACTGCTCCCTCCTACTACACACTGCTCCCTCCTAGTACATACTGCTCCCTCCTAGTACACACTGCTCTCTCCTAGTACATACTGCTCCCTCCTAGTACACACTGCTCCCTCCTAATACACACTGCTCCTTCCTAGTTTAAACTTCTCCCTCCTAGCTGGATGTATAAACCATTACCATAGCCTTTTCTAGCCAGTGTCCATGGAGCCATGCTCTCTCTCTTTACCTAGGAAAGGAATGGACTCATTTGTAACCGTGAACGACCTTGGTCGTCACACCTGGGGGATGACAACATTGCTGGGAGAGAGACAGAGGATGGTTATTTGTTATTCCAAATAACATAAGATCTATCTCTAAGCACTGTAACCAGAGAGGTGAGCTGAGGTTATGGATTTGTCACAACCCTTTTCTCAATAACTACATTTTACAGGCATACAAACTTCCTGTGTGAAGACAGAAAAATAACACTAATCCGCTGTACAAGTCCGGACCAGGATGAAAAAGAAACCAAGATAATGGTGAGAGACGAGAGA
Source organism: Oncorhynchus tshawytscha (assembly GCF_018296145.1). Lineage (NCBI taxonomy): Eukaryota > Metazoa > Chordata > Actinopteri > Salmoniformes > Salmonidae > Oncorhynchus > Oncorhynchus tshawytscha. The sequence continues at coordinate 24,254,724 of NC_056445.1, forward strand.
GAGAAAGAGAGAGATCTGAGAGTGAGAGAGAGGAATAGAGATTGTTTGATTGAGAGAAATGGGGTATGGGAGTGAGGGAGGGAGGGAGAGAGAAAAAAAGAAGAGAGGAAGTTGATTTTGTTCCTGTTGGTTTTCCACCTCTATACATACTCTCTACCCAATGACTTCATGCACCAACTTTTGAATGAAATGTGTCCATTTTCTAACTATTGTGTCTCTAATGTCTGTAACAACACCTCTGATATGTGTAAAAATGTTTTCAGTTCATTGATTTGTGATATTTTCTCTCCTATGGTGGTATTGGCATGGCATTGAGAGGGTGTGTTTAAAACCTCTTGATCCTACTTGAGACGCAGACGTCCCACCTAGAGCTCTGGAAATGCAAATGCGCTACGCTACACGCTAATAGTATTAGTTAAAACGCAAACGTTCATTAAAATACACATGCTTGGTATTGAAATAAAGCTACAGTCGTTGTGAATCTAGCCACCGAGTCAGATTTTTAAAATGCTTTTCGGCGAAAGCATGAGAAGCTATTATCTGATAGCATGCAACACCCCAAAAGACCCGTAGGGGATGTAAACAAAAGAATTAGCATAGTCGGCGCTACACAAACCGCACAATAAAATATAAAACATTCATTACCTTTGACCATCTTCTTTCTTGGCACACCTTGATGTCCCATAATCAATACTGGGTCTTTTTTTGGATTAAATCGGTCCATACATAGCCTAGATATCGATCTATGAAGACTGTGTGATAAACGAAAAAAAGTAGCGTTTCATAACGTAACGTCATTTTTTAAAAGTTAAAAAGTCGATGATAAACTTTCATAAAACACTTCGAAATACCTTTCTAATGCAACTTTAGGTATTACTACACGTTAATAAGCTATAAAAATCATCAGGAGGCGATGTAAATTCGATAGCTGGTCGTGTGGAAAAAATGTCCGGAAAAACACAGAGACAATGCCTCAGGTTGGTGGTCGGAGGGAATCGGTTCCCTTTGGTCGGATCTACCAAGAATCAAATCAGAATCAAATGAGAAGACTCTATACATCCTGTGGAAGCTGTAGGTACTGCAAGCTCGGCCTCATTTAATACGGTTCACCTTTAACAATCCATGGAAGTGGCGCATGGATACTTTTTTCCATCTCCAGTGATCAGATTTTCCTGCGCTTTTCGATGAAACAGACGTTCTGTTATAGTCACAGCCGTGATTTAAACAGTTTTGGAAACGTCTGAGTGTTTTCTATCCACACATACTAATCATATGCATATACTATATTCCTGGCCTGAGTAGCAGGACGCCAAAATGTTGCGCGATTTTTAACAGAATTTCCGAAAAAGTAGGGGGGAGGCTTAACAGGTTTTAAGGACATATTCAATCTCTCCCTATCCCAGTCTGCTGCCCCCACATGCTTCAATATGGCCACCATTGTTCCTGTACCCAAGAAAGCAGAGGTAACTGAAATAAATGACTATCGCCCCATAGCACCCATTGTCACCATGAAGTGCTTTGAGAGACTAATCAATATCACCTCTACCCTGCCTGTCACCCAAGGCCCACTTCAATTTGCTTACCGTCCCAATAGATCCCCAGGTGGTGAAGGTAGGAAACAACACCTCCACTTCGCTGATCCTCAACACTGGGGCCCCACAAGTGTGTGTGCTCAGCCCCCTCCTGTACTCCCTGTTCACCCATGTCTGTGTGGCCAAGCACGCCTCCAACTCAATCATCAAGTTTACCTGACGACACAACAGTAGTAGGCTTGATTACCAACAATGACGTGACAGCCTACAGGGAGGAGGTGAGGGCTCTAGGAGTGTGGTGCAAGGAAAATAACCTCTCACTCAATATCAACAAAACAAAGGAGGTTACTGTTGTCACGTTCTGACCTTTATTTCCTTTGTTTTGTCTTTATTTAGTATGGTCAGGGTGTGAGTTGGGGTGGGCAGTCTATGTTTGTTTTTCTATGTTGGTTTTTGTTTTCAGCCTAATATGGTTCTCAATCAGAGGCAGGGGTAGTTAGTTGACTGTGATTGAGAATCATACTTAGGTAGCCTGGGTTTCACTGTTGGTTTGTGGGTGTTTGTTTCCGTGTGAGTGTTTGTCGCCACACGGTACTGGTTCGTTTTTCGTTTTCATCACATTGTTTATTGTTTTGTATTTCAGTGTTCAGTTCATTTTTAATAAATCGTTTTGGACACTTACCACGCTGCATCTGGGTCCTCCGATCCTTCTCGCTTCTCCTCCTCCTCCTCAGAGGAGGAATGCCGTTACATAAACACCCACCACAAAAGGACCAAGCGGCGTGGTAACGGGCAGCAGCAGCAGCGAACACAAGACTCCTGGACTTGGGAGGAGATTATGGACGGTAAAGGACCCTGGGCACAGCTAGGGGAATATCGCATGGAGCTGGAGGCAGCGAAGGTAGAGAGGCGCTGGTATGAGGAGGCAGCACGGCAGCGCGGCTGGAAGCCCGAGAGGCAGCCCCAAAAATGTATTGGGGGGCACACGGGGAATGTGGTGAAGCCAGGTAGGAGACCTGCGCCTACTTCCCGTGCTTACCGGAGAGAGAGAGGGCCGGGCAGGCACCGTGTTTTGGGGTGGAGTGCACAGTCTCCCCAGGGCGTGTGCACATCCCGGTGTGGTACATTCCAGCTCCTCGTATCGGCCGGGCTAGAGTGGGCATCGAGCCAGGTGCCATGAAGCCGGCTTTACGACTCTGGTCTCCAGTGCGTCTCCTCGGGCCGGCGTACATGGCACCAGCCTTACGCATGGTGTCCCCGGTTCGCCAGCACAGCCCAATGGGGGCTATTCCACCTCGCCGCACTGGCCTGGCTACCAGTAGCATTCAACCAGTTAGGTTGGGCAGGCTCGGTGCTCAAGAGCTCCAGTGCGCCTGCACGGTCTGGTCTGAGCTGCTAGAGTCTCCCGTCTGTCCTGAGCTGCTAGAGTCTCCCATCTGTCCTGAGCTGCTAGAGTCTCCCGTCTGTCCTGAACTGCTAGAGCCGCCAGTCTGCCCTGAGCCGTCAGTCAGCCAGGAGCTGCCAGAGCCGTCAGTCAGCCAGTAGCTGCCAGAGCCGTCAGCCAGCCAGGACCTGCCAGAACTGTGAGTCAGCCAGGACCTGCCAGAGCCGTCAGCCAGCCAGGCGCTGCCAGAGCCGTCAGCCAGCCAGGAGCTGCCAGAGCCGCCTGTCACGTCGGCAATGCCGGAATCGCCCTTCACTCCGGACCTGCCGGAGTCTCCTGCCTGTCCGGCGCTGCCGGTGTCTCCTGCCTGTCTGGCGCTGCCGGAGTCTCCCGTCCATTCGGGACCCGTGGCGTGGGTCCCCAGTCCAAGGTCGGCGGCGAGGGTCGCCGCTCTAAAGAGGCCTCGGAGGCAGGCTAAGAGGCGCACTAAAACTATGGTGAAGTGGAGTCCACGTCCCCCGCCAGAGCCGCCACCGCAGACAGACGCCCACCCAGACCCTTCCCTATAGGTTCAGGTTTTGCGGCCGGAGTCCGCACCTTTGTGGGGGTACTGTCACTTTCTGACCTTTATTTCCTTTGTTTTGTCTTTATTTAGTATGGTCAGGGCGTGAGTTGGGGTGGGCAGTCTATGTTTGTTTGTCTATGTTGGTTTTTGTGTTCAGCCTAGTATGGTTCTCAATCAGAGGCAGGTATCGTCAGTGGTCTCTGATTGAGAATCCTACTTAGGTCGCTTGGGTTTCACTGTTGGTTTGTGGGTGTTTGTTTCTGTGTGAGTGTTTGTCGCCACACAGTACTGTTTCGGTTTTCGTTTTCATCACATCGTTTATTGTATTGTATTTCAGTGTTCAGTTCGTTTTTAATAAATTGTCATGAACACTTACCACGCTGCATCTTGGTCCAATCCTTACTCCTCTTCAGACGAAGAGGAAATCTGCCGTTACAATTGTGGATTACAGGAAACAGCAAAGGGAGCACCCCCCTATCCACATTGACGGGACTGCAGTGAAGAAGGTGGAAAGCTTCAAATTCCTCTGCGTACACATCATTGACAAACTGAAATGGTCAACCCACACAGACAGTGTGGTGAATAAGGCAAAACAGTGCCTCTTCAACCTCAGGAGGCTGAAGATATTTGGCTTGGCACCTAAAACCCTCACAGACTGAGCTCAGCCCCCTCCTGTACTCCCTGTTCACTCATGACTGCATGGCCAAGCACGCCTCCAACTCAATCATCAAGGTTGCAGACGACACAACTGTAGTAGGCTTGATTACCAACAATGACAAGACAGCCTACAGGGAGGAGGTGAGGGCTCTAGGAGTGTGGTGCCAGGAAAATAACCTCTCACTCAACATTAACAAAACAAAGGCGAGGTCAGTATAGGGGCATCAAAGCTGGGCCCGAGGGACTGAAAAACAGTTTCTATCAAGGCCATCAGACTGTTAAATAGCCATCACTAGCACATTAGAGGCTGCCTATATACATAGACTTAGAAATCACTGGCCACTTTAATAAATGGAACACTAGTCACTTTAATAATGTTTACATATTTTGCATTACTCATGTCATAAGTATATACTGTATTCTATTTTATTCTATTCTACTGTATCTTAGTCTATGCTGCCCTGACATTGCTTGTCTATATAAACTCAGCAAAAAAAGAAAGGGTTTAAACACTGTTTCCCATGCTTGTTCAATGAACCATAAACAATTAATGAACATGCACCTGTGGAACGGTCGTTAAGACACTAACAGCTTACAGACAGTAGGCAATTAAGGTCACAGTTATGAAAACTTAGGACACTAAAGATGCCTTTCTAGTGACTCTGAAAAACACCAAAAGAAAGATGCCCAGGGTCCCTGCTCGTCTGCGTGAACGTGCCTTAGACATGCTGCAAGGAGGCATGAGGACTGCAGATGTGGCCACGCCTAAGACAGCGCTACAGGGAGACAGGACAGACAGCTGATCGTCCTCACAGTGTTAAACCACGTGTAACAACACCTGCACAGAATCGGTACATCCGAACATCCAACCGGTACAGGATAACAAAAAACAACAACTGCCCGAGTTACACCAGCAATGCACAATCCCTCCATCAGTGCTCAGACTGTCCGCAATAGGCTGAGAGAGGCTGGACTGAGGGCTTGTAGGCCTGTTGTAAGTCCTCACCAGATATCACAACGTCGCCAGACAGGACTGGCAAAAAGTGTTCTTCACTGATGAGCCGTGGTGTTGTCTCACCAGGGGTGATGTTCGGATTCGCATTTATTACTGAAAGAATGAGCGTTACACCGAGGCCTGTACTCTGGAGCCGGATCGATTTGGAGGTGGAGGGTCCGTCATGGTCTGGGGCGGTGTGTCACTGCATCATCGGACTCAGCTTGTTGTCATTGCAGGCAATCTCAATGCTGTGCATTACAGGGAAGACATCCTCCTCCCTCATGTGGTACCCTTCCTGCAGGCTCATCCTAACATGACCCTCCAGCATGACAATGCCACCAGCCATACTGCTCTTTCTGTGCGTGATTTCCTGCAAGACAGGAATGTCAGTGTTCTGCCATGGCCAGCGAAGAGCCCGGATCTCAATCCCATTGAGCACGTCTGGGACCTGTTGGATTGGAAGGTGAGGGCTAGGGCCATTCCCCCCAGAAATGTCCGGGAACTTGCTGATGCCTTGGTGGAAGAGTGCACTGTAGTACTTAAAGCAGCTGGTGGCCACACCAGATACTGACTGTCACTTTTGATTTTGATCCCCCCCCCCCCTTTGTTCAGGGACACATTATTCCATTTCTGTTAGTCACATGTCTGTGGAAGTTGTTCAGTTTATGTCTCAGTTGTTGAATCTTCTTATGTTCATACAAATATTTATACATAAGTTTGCTGAAAATAAACGCAGTTGACAGTGAGACGACTTTTTTGCTGAGTTTATTTATATATTCTTAATTCCATTCCTTTACTTAGATTTGTGTGTATTGGGTATATATTGTGAAATTGTTTGATATTACTTGTTAGATATTACTGCACTGTCGGAGCTAGAAACCAAAGCATATCGCTACATCCGCAATAATATCTGATTTGAAGGCAGCCCCCCCAAAAAATATTTGTTTTTATTTCACCTTTATTTAACCAGGTAGGCAAGTTGAGAACAAGTTCTCCTTTACAACTGTGACCTGGCCAAGATAAAGCAAAGCAGTTTGACACATACAACAACACAGAGGTAAACATGGAATAAACAAACGTGCAGTCAATACCACAGTAGAAAAAGTCTGCACACAGTGTGTGCAATTGAGGTAGGATAATGGAGGTAAGGCAAAAAACAGGCCATAGTGGGGAAGTACTTACAATATAGCAATTAAACACTGGAATGGTAGATGTGCAGAAGATGAATGTGCAAGTAGAGATACTGGGGTGGAAAGGAGCAAGATAAATAAATAAATACGGTATGGGGATGAGATAGTTGATGGGCTATTTACAGATGGGCTATGTACAGGTGCAGTGATCTGTGAGCTGCTCTGACAGCTGGTGGTTAAAGCTAGTGAGGGAGATATGAGTCTCCAGCTTCAGTGATTTTTGCAGTTCGTTCCAGTCATTGGCAGCAGAGAACTGGAAGAAGAGGCGGCCAAAGGAAGAATTGGCTTTGGGGTTGACCAGTGAGATTTGTTGAATAGAGTGTTGGAGGTTATTTTGTAAATGACATCGCCGAAGTCGAGGATCAGTAGTATGGTCAGTTTTACGAGGGTATGTTTGGCAGCATGAGTGAAGGATGCTTTGTTGCAAAATAGGAAGCCAATTCTAGATTTCATTTTGGATTAGAGATGCTTAATGTGAGTCTGGAAGGAGGCTTTACAGTCTAACCAGACACCTAGGTATTTGTAGTTGTCCACATATTCTAAGTCAGAACTGTCCAGAGCAGTGATGCTGGATGGGCGGGCAGGTGCGGGCAGCAATCGGTTGAAGAGCATTTAGTTTTACTTGCATTTAAGAGCAGTTGGAGGCCAGGGAAGGAGAGTTGTATGGCATTGAAGCTCGTCTGGAGGTTAGTTAACACAGTGTCCAAAGAAGGGCTGGAAGTATACAGCATGGTGTCGTCTGCATAGAGGTGGATCAGAGAATCACCAGAGACCCATAGAATTTTCTATGATATGTCTTGACTTTAAAAGCGACAGCTTCATTAGAATCGCTTTTCAGTTGACTATAATATCATAATATCATATTTCATTCAACAGACAGCTTTTTCCATTGGTTTCAACATCGTGAGTGTTTATCTAATTAGGTGACTCACTTGTTTCTTGTCCATAGTTTTCCAAAGACTGTAACAAGAAACACCACAGTCCCAGTATAACACATCCATTAACATGAGACTGTAACAAGAAACACCACAGTCCCAGTATAACACATCCATTAACATGAGACTGTAACAAGAAACACCACAGTCCCAGTATAACACATCCATTAACATGAGACTGTAACATGAAACACCACAGTCCCAGTATAACACATCCATTAACATGAGACTGTAACAAGAAACACCACAGTCCCAGTATAACACATCCATTAACATGAGACTGTAACATGAAACACCACAGTCCCAGTATAACACATCCATTAACATGAGACTGTAACAAGAAACACCACAGTCCCAGTATAACACATCCATTAACATGAGACTGTAACAAGAAACACCACAGTCCCAGTATAACACATCCATTAACATGAGACTGTAACATGAAACACCACAGTCCCAGTATAACACATCCATTAACATGAGACTGTAACAAGAAACACCACAGTCCCAGTATAACACATCCATTAACATGAGATGAGAAACACCACAGTCCCAGTATAACACATCCATTAACTGTAACACAGTCCCAGTATAAACACCACAGTCCCAGTATAACACATCCATTAACATGAGTAAACACCACAGTCCCAGTATAACACATCCATTAACATGAGACTGTAACAAGAAACACCACAGTCCCAGTATAACACATCCATTAACATGAGACTGTAACAAGAAACACCACAGTCCCAACACATCCACAGTCCCAGTATAACACATCCATTAACATGAGACTGTAACAAGAAACACCACAGTCCCAGTATAACACATCCATTAACATGAGACTGTAACATGAAACACCACAGTCCCAGTATAACACATCCATTAACATGAGACTGTAACATGAAACACCACAGTCCCAGTATAACACATCCATTAACATGAGACTGTAATCCATTAACATGAGAACAAGAAACACCACAGTCCCAGTATAACACATCCATTAACATGAGACTGTAACATGAAACACCACAGTCCCAGTATAACACATCCATTAACATGAGACTGTAACAAGAAACACCACAGTCCCAGTATAACACATCCATAACATGAGACTGTAACAAGAAACACCACAGTCCCAGTATAACACATCCATTAACATGAGACTGTAACACACCACAGTCCCAGTATAACACATCCATTAACATGAGACTGTAACAGAAACACCACAGTCCCAGTATAACACATCCATTAACATGAGACTGTAACAAGAAACACCACAGTCCCAGTATAACACATCCATTAACATGAGACTGTAACATGAAACACCACAGTCCCAGTATAACACATCCATTAACATGAGACTGTAACATGAAACACCACAGTCCCAGTATAACACATCCATTAACATGAGACTGTGAAACACCACAGTCCCAGTATAACACATCCATTAACATGAGACTGTAACAAGAAACACCACAGTCCCAGTATAACACATCCATTAACATGAGACTGTAACATGAAACACCACAGTCCCAGTATAACACATCCATTAACATGAGACTGTAACATGAAACACCACAGTCCCAGTATAACACATCCATTAACATGAGACTGTAACATGAAACACCACAGTCCCAGTATAACACATCCATTAACATGAGACTGTAACAAGAAACACCACAGTCCCAGTATAACACATCCATTAACATGAGACTGTAACAAGAAACACCACAGTCCCAGTATAACACATCCATTAACATGAGACTGTAACAGAAACACCACAGTCCCAGTATAACACATCCATTAACATGAGATGAGACTGTAACATGAGACTGTAACATGAAACACCACAGTCCCAGTATAACACATCCATTAACATGAGACTGTAACAAGAAACACCACAGTCCCAGTATAACACATCCATTAACATGAGACTGTAACATGAAACACCACAGTCCCAGTATAACACATCCATTAACATGAGACTGTAACATGAAACACCACAGTCCCAGTATAACACATCCATTAACATGAGACTGTAACACAGAAACACCACAGTCCCAGTATAACACATCCATTAACATGAGACTGTAACATGAAACACCACAGTCCCAGTATAACACATCCATTAACATGAGACTGTAACATGAAACACCACAGTCCCAACACATTAACACAGTCCCAGTATAACACATCCATTAACATGAGACTGTAACAAGAAACACCACAGTCCCAGTAACACATCCATTAACATGAGACTGTAACAAGAAACACCACAGTCCCAGTATAACACATCCATTAACATGAGACTGTAACAAGAAACACCACAGTCCCAGTATAACACATCCATTAACATGAGACTGTAACAAGAAACACCACAGTCCCAGTATAACACATCCATTAACAGAAACACCACAGTCCCAGTATAACACATCCATTAACATGAGACTGTAACATGAAACACCACAGTCCCAGTATAACACATCCATTAACATGAGACTGTAACAAGAAACACCACAGTCCCAGTATAACACATCCATTAACATGAGACTGTAACAAGAAACACCACAGTCCCAGTATAACACATCCATTAACATGAGACTGTAACATGAAACACCACAGTCCCAGTATAACACATCCATTAACATGAGACTGTAACAAGAAACACCACAGTCCCAGTATAACACATCCATTAACATGAGACTGTAACATGAAACACCACAGTCCCAGTATAACACATCCATTAACATGAGACTGTAACAAGAAACACCACAGTCCCAGTATAACACATCCATTAACATGAGACTGTAACAAGAAACACCACAGTCCCAGTATAACACATCCATTAACATGAGACTGTAACATGAAACACCACAGTCCCAGTATAACACATCCATTAACATGAGACTGTAACAAGAAACACCACAGTCCCAGTATAACACATCCATTAACATGAGACTGTAACATGAAACACCACAGTCCCAGTATAACACATCCATTAACATGAGACTGTAACATGAAACACCACAGTCCCAGTATAACACATCCATTAACATGAGACTGTAACAAGAAACACCACAGTCCCAGTATAACACATCCATTAACATGAGACTGTAACAAGAAACACCACAGTCCCAGTATAACACATCCATTAACATGAGACTGTAACAAGAAACACCACAGTCCCAGTATAACACATCCATTAACATGAGACTGTAACAAGAAACACCACAGTCCCAGTATAACACATCCATTAACATGAGACTGTAACATGAAACACCACAGTCCCAGTATAACACATCCATTAACATGAGACTGAGACTGTATAACACATCCATTAACATGAGACTGTAACATGAAACACCACAGTCCCAGTATAACACATCCATTAACATGAGACTGTAACATGAAACACCACAGTCCCAGTATAACACATCCATTAACATGAGACTGTAACAAGAAACACCACAGTCCCAGTATAACACATCCATTAACATGAGACTGTAACATGAAACACCACAGTCCCAGTATAACACATCCATTAACATGAGACTGTAACAAGAAACACCACAGTCCCAGTATAACACATCCATTAACATGAGACTGTAACATGAAACACCACAGTCCCAGTATAACACATCCATTAACATGAGACTGTAACATGAAACACCACAGTCCCAGTATAACACATCCATTAACATGAGACTGTAACAAGAAACACCACAGTCCCAGTATAACACATCCATTAACATGAGAGACAGTGTAACATGAGACTGTAACATGAAACACCACAGTCCCAGTATAACACATCCATTAACATGAGACTGTAACAAGAAACACCACAGTCCCAGTATAACACATCCATTAACATGAGACTGTAACATGAAACACCACAGTCCCAGTATAACACATCCATTAACATGAGACTGTAACATGAAACACCACAGTCCCAGTATAACACATCCATTAACATGAGACTGTAACAAGAAACACCACAGTCCCAGTATAACACATCCATTAACATGAGACTGTAACATGAAACACCACAGTCCCAGTATAACACATCCATTAACATGAGACTGTAACAAGAAACACCACAGTCCCAGTATAACACATCCATTAACATGAGACTGTAACATGAAACACCACAGTCCCAGTATAACACATCCATTAACATGAGACTGTAACATGAAACACCACAGTCCCAGTATAACACATCCATTAACATGAGACTGTAACAAGAAACACCACAGTCCCAGTATAACACATCCATTAACATGAGACTGTAACAAGAAACACCACAGTCCCAGTATAAACATCCATTAACATGAGACTGTAACATGAAACACCACAGTCCCAGTATAACACATCCATTAACATGAGACTGTAACAAGTATAAACATCCATTAACAGTCCCAGTATAACACATCCATTAACATGAGACTGTAACATGAAACACCACAGTCCCAGTATAACACATCCATTAACATGAGACTGTAACATGAAACACCACAGTCCCAGTATAACACATCCATTAACACTGTAACAAGAAACACCACAGTATAACACATCCCATGAGACTGTAACAAGAAACACCACAGTATAACACATCCATTAACATGAGAGTAACATAACAGTCCCAGTATCCATTAACATGAGACTGTAACAGAAACACCACAGTCCCAGTATAACACATCCATTAACATGAGACTGTAACAAGAAACACCACAGTCCCAGTATAACACATCCATTAACATGAGACTGTAACATGAAACACCACAGTCCCAGTATAACACATCTATTAACATGAGACTGTAACAAGAAACACCACAGTCCCAGTATAACACATCCATTAACATGAGACTGTAACATGAAACACCACAGACCCATTATAACACATCCATTAACATGCACAGTTGCCTCGACACAGTAGCGTGCTTATCTCAGTGGAGGATTACACTCCGGGCTATAGCACACACACACACACACACACACACACACACACACACACACACACACACACACACACACACACACACACACACACACACACACACACACGCAACCTTACCCCTAAACAAATACACACCTTACACTTCTACCCTGCCTTCACTTCTGCCTTCTCCCCTGCCTTCTCTTCTGCCTTGTTTTCGGCCTTCTCCCCTGTCTTCACTGCTTTCTCCCCTGTCTTCTCTGCTTTCTCCCCTGCCTTCTCCCCTTCCTTCTCCCCTTCCTTCTCCCCTGCCTTCTCCTCTGCTTTCTCCCCTTCCTTTTCCTCCGTCCCCCCCGCCTTCCCCCTGCCTTCCCCCTGCCTTCTCCCCTGCCTTTTCCTCTGTCCCCCTGCCTTCTCCCCTGCCTTTTCCTCTGTCCCCCTACCTTCTCCCCTGCCTTTTCCTCTGTCCCCCTGCCTTCTCCCCTGCCTTTTCCTCTGCCCCCCTGCATTTTCCTCTATCCCCCCCGCCTTCTCCCTGCCTTCTCCCCTGCCTTTTCCTCTGTCCCCCTGCCTTCTCCCCTGCCTTTTCCTCTGTCCCCCTGCCTTTTCCTCTGTCCCCTATGCCTTTTCCTCTAAAACCCCCTGCCTTTTCCTCTGTCCCCCTGCCTTTTCCTCTGTCCCCCTGCCTTTTCCTCTGTCCCCCCTGCCTTCTCCCCTGCCTTCTCCCCTGCCTTTTCCTCTGTCCCCCTGCCTTTTCCTCTGTCCCCCTGCCTTCTCCCCTGCCTGATCCTCTGTCCCCACCTGCCTTCTCCCCTGCCTTTTCCTCTGTCCCCCTGCCTTTTCCTCTGTCCGCCCTGCCTTTTCCTCTGTCCCCCTGCCTTTTCCTCTGTCCCCCTGCCTTTTCCTCTGTCCCCACCTGCCTTCTCCCCTGCCTTTTCCTCTGTCCCCCTGCCTTTTCCTCTGTCCCCCTGCCTTTTACTCTGTCCCCCTGCCTTTTCCTCTGTCCCCCTGCCTTCTCCCCTGCCTTTTCCTCTGTCCCCCTGCCTTTTCCTCTGGCCCCCTGCCTTTTCCTCTGTCCCCCTCTGCCTTTTCCTCTGTTCCCCCTGTCTTTTCCTCTGTCCCCCTGCCTTTTCCTCTGTCCCCCTCTGCCTTTTCCTCTATCCCCCTGTCTTTTCCTCTGTCCCCCTGTTTTCCTCTGTCCCCCTGCCTTCTCCCCTGCCTTCTCCCCTGCCTTCTCCCATGCCTTTTCCTCTGTCCCCCTGCCTTTTCCTCTGTCCCCCTGCCTTTTCCTCTGTCCCCCTCTGCCTTTTCCTCTGTCCCCCTGCCTTTTCCTCTGTCCCCCTGGCTTTTACTCTGTCCCCTATGCCTTTTCCTCTGTCCCCCTGCCTTTTCCTCTGTCCCCCCTGCCTTCTCCCCTGCCTGATCCTCTGTCCCCACCTGCCTCCTCCCTTGCCTTTTCCTCTGTCCCCCCTGCCTTTTCCTCTGTCCGCCCCTGCCTTTTCCTCTGTCCCCCTGGCTTCTCCCCTGTCTTTTCCTCTGTCCCCCCTGCCTTCTCCCCTGCCTTCTCCTCTGCCATCCAGTACTATGTGTGTTTGTGTGTTGTGTGGTGTAGGGATAAACCACTCGTGCGCTGTAACACTGCCACACAATACAAGCTGTAATTGAATGACGCTGGGCTGGAATGTAAAGATCCAGGGCTGTTGAACAGGCCTACCTACACCCACTCTAATCCAATTGTAAATCATACAAACACAAAACGCTCGCTGGCTATTGTGCAACCGTTCAAGCTTTCTCCCCTGCAAAAAACTGTCCCTTCTGTCTGCCTGCGACGGTGGAGAGAGGATAATCCCACAAGACTGCAATGGAGGGAGGGAGGGCAAGAAATAGGAAAGAGGAGAGGGGTGGAGATAGAGAACTGCTAGGGACCTCTCCGTGTCTTCATGGGGGGTGTACAGTATAGAGAGTCAGGAATCTCTTCTGTAGATGTATAAGGTGACTGGAACAGTATTTGTCATTGATTGAAATGGTAGTGCCTGTTTGTGTTTATGTGCATTTGTTTGCATGTGTGGATCTGTGTGCATGTCAATGTATGCATGTGTGGATCTGTGTGTATGTCAGTTTTTGCATGTGTGGATCTGTGTGTATGTCAATGTTTGCATATGTGGATCTGTGTGTATGTCAATGTATACATGTGTGGATCTGTGTGCATGTCAATGTATACATGTGTGGATCTGTGTGTATGTCAGTGTTTGCATGTGTGGATCTGTGTGCATGTCAATGTTTGCATGTGTGGATCTGTGTGCATGTCAATGTATACATGTGTGGATCTGTGTGCATGTCAATGTATACATGTGTGGATCTGTGTGCATGTCAATGTATACATGTGTGGATCTGTGTGCATGTCAATGTATACATGTGTGGATCTGTGTGCATGTCAATGTATACATGTGTGGATCTGTGTGCATGTCAATGTATACATGTATGGATCTGTGTGCATGTCAATGTATACATGTGTGGATCTGTGTGCATGTCAATGTATACATGTGTGGATCTGTGTGCATGTCAATGTATACATGTGTGGATCTGTGTTCATGTCAATGTATACATGTGTGGATCTGTGTTCATGTCAATGTATACATGTATGGATCTGTGTGCATGTCAATGTATACATGTATGGATCTGTGTGCATGTCAATGTATACATGTGTGGATCTGTGTGCATGTCAATGTATACATGTGTGGATCTGTGTGCATGTCAATGTATACATGTGTGGATCTGTGTTCATGTCAATGTGTGCATGTGTGGATCTGTGTGCATGTCAATGTGTGCATGTGTGGTCTATGAAATAGGGACATTTAATGGAGGGATTCGTTTTGACCCGGCGAATAAAATGCAGTTATGTTAATAGGAACCGTATTCACTCAAAACTCTAAGATTTAGTCATTGTTTTATGCATGGAATGTCATTGAATCTCACACTATGCATAGATAGGAGATTCCTGTCAATGGATATATGTCACGAGTCCGACCGAGGGTGTTTCCTTTTCCCGGGCGGGTGGCGCTCGGCGGTCGTCGTCACCGGCCTATTAGCTGCCACTGATTGTTTTTCCTCCCCCTCCTTGTATGTTTAGTGGTAGCACCTGTGTAGGGTTAATTAGTTTGTCTTTATTAGACAGCCGGCCCGCCTGGTTGTTGTGCGGGATTATTTCATTGTAACCTTCGGCTCTGTTGTGTTTTGTATGTTACTTTTGTGAGCACCCTGTGGTGTGTTAAGCGCGATTAAAAAGACGCACAGCATTGAAATTCTGTTTCCTGCAGTTGACTCCACACCCACGACACCCGGAGCATTACAGAATCCCGCACCAACTCAAATTGAATGGAGTCAGCAGGAGCAGCAGCCAACCCTCTCCCATCGATGGAGGAACGGGTTCTCCACCACACCACCGTCCTCCATCGGATCGGAACCGCGATGGATCAAGTGATGGAGAGAATGGACCGATGGGAGAGGAGTGGTCTCCTCTCTCCACCTTCGGCACCCACGGCCCGGACTCTCCATCTCCCGACTCCAGCACCCTCCGTCTGACGCTACCGAAGGCTTATGATGGAGCTGCGGCGGGTTGCCAGGGGTTTCTGCTTCAGCTGGAGCTATACCTGGCCACCATCAGACCCACTCCCTCAGGAGCAGAGAGGGTGAGTGTCCTCATCTCCTGCCTCACGGGTCGTGCTCTGGAGTGGGCGAACGCAGTCTGGAATGGCCCAGACTCAGCGCGGGAGCACTACCCAGAGTTTTCCCGCCGCTTCCGTGCCGTGTTTGATCACCCTCTAGACGGCCGAGCGGTGGGAGAACGACTATTTCATCTCAGGCAGGAGAGGAGGAGCGCCCAGGATTACGCGCTGGAGTTCCGGACCTTGGCAGCCGGATCTGGGTGGAACGACAGGGCCCTCATGGACCACTACAGGTGTAGTCTCCGAGAGGACGTCCGCCGGGAGTTAGCGTGTCGGGACACCACTCTGTCACTGGATCAGCTGATTGACATGTCCATTCGACTGGATAATCTGCTGGCTGCCCGCGGGCGTTCAGAGAGGGTCCTGTGCGTTCCACCACCCAGCCCCTCCGCTCCCATTCCGATGGAGTTGGGAGGGGCTGCGCCGAGGGGTACCGGAGGAGGAGGCCTTCCCTGCACCAACTGTGGTCGGAGAGGACACACGTCTGATCGGTGCTGGGGGGGTCCGTCTGGGAGTAGAGATGGCAGGCGGAACGCTTCTCGGTCACCCCAGGTGAGTCAGCATCAAACTCACCCAGAACCCCTTGTTGGCCACATGTTTGTCTTAACTTTTTTCCTTTACTTTTTTCCCTCTTCCCAGCATAGGGCGCTAGTCGATTCAGGCGCAGCTGGGAACTTTATGGATCGCGGACTCGCCCTTAAGTTAGGGGTTCCGCTGGTGCCGATAGATTCTCCCTTCCCCGTGCACTCCCTAGATAGCCGGCCATTAGGGTCAGGGATGGTCAGGGAGACCACGGTCCCACTGGACATGGTGACGCAGGGGAATCATAGGGAGCGTATCAGTTTCTTTATTATTGATTCGCCTGCGTTTCCAGTGGTGCTGGGGACTCCTGGTTGGCCCGGCACAATCCTAAAATTTCGTGGAGACAGGGGGTTCTCCAGGGGTGGTCAGAGGAGTGTTCTGGAAGGTGTTTGGGAGTTTCCATCGGTGCCACGTCGGTGGAGAGTCCAGACCAGGGTTCCACGGTGTGCATTCCCCCCGAGTATGCCGATTTGGCAATCGCTTTCAGTAAAGTGAAAGCGACTAAATTACCACCTTATCGACCGGGAAGGGATTGTACGATAGATCTCCAGGTAGACGCTGCGCTTCCCAAGAGTCACGTGTACCCGCTGTCCCAGGAGGAGACGTTGGCAATGGAGACATATGTCACGGAGTCGCTGGGACAGGGGTACATTCGGCCCTCCATTTCACCCGTCTCCTCGAGTTTCTTTTTTGTGAGGAAAAAGGAGGGAGGTTTGCGTCCGTGTATCGATTATAGAGGTCTAAACGCCATCACAGTGGGGTATAGTTACCCTCTACCTCTCATCGCTACGGCGGTGGAATCGTTCCACGGAGCGCAGTTCTTCACAAAACTGGATCTCAGGAGCGCGTATAGTCTGGTGCGTATTCGGAAGGGAGACGAGTGGAAAACCGCATTTAGTACTACATCAGGCCACTATGAGTACCTCGTCATGCCGTATGGGTTAAAAAATGCTCCAGCCGTTTTCCAATCCTTTGTAGACGAGATTCTCAGGGACCTGTGCGGGCAGGGAGTGGTTGTTTATATCGATGACATTCTGATCTACTCGGCTACTCACACCGCGCATGTGTCTCTGGTGCGCAAAGTGCTTGGTAGACTGCTGGAGCATGACCTATACGTCAAGGCTGAGAAATGCGTGTTCTCTAAACGAGCCGTCTCTTTTCTGGGATATCGCATTTCCACCTCGGGGGTAGTGATGGAGGGTGACCGCATTAGTGCCGTGCGTAATTGGCCGACTCCGACCACGGTAAAGGAGGTGCAGCGGTTTTTGGGTTTTGCCAACTACTACCGGAGGTTTATCCGGGGTTTTGGCCAGGTAGCGGCTCCCATTACCTCACTGCTGAAGGGTGGCCCGGTGCGTTTGCAGTGGTCAGCCGAGGCGGACGGAGCATTCAACAGGTTGAAGGCGCTGTTCACTGAGGCGCCCGTGTTGGCGCATCCGGACCCCTCTCTAGCATTCATAGTGGAGGTGGACGCGTCCGAGGCTGGGGTGGGTGCCGTGCTATCACAGCGCTCGGGTACGCCACCAAAACTCTGCCCCTGCGCTTTCTTCTCAAGGAAGCTCAGCCCAGCGGAGCGTAACTATGATGTGGGGGACCGGGAGTTGCTAGCGGTGGTTAAGGCACTGAAGGTGTGGAGACACTGGCTTGAGGGGGCTAAGCACCCCTTTCTCATCTGGACCGACCACCAGAATCTGGAGTATATTCGGGCAGCTAGGAGACTTAACCCACGTCAGGCAAGGTGGGCCATCTTCTTCACCCGGTTCCGGTTTACTTTGTCTTATAGACCGGGCTCCCAGAACGTAAAGGCTGACGCACTGTCCCGCCTTTACGACACGGAGGATGGGTCCACCGAACCAACTCCCATCCTTCCCGCCTCAAAGTTGGTAGCCCCAGTGGTATGGGAGGTGGACTCGGACATCGAGCGGGCGTTACGGGCTGAACCCGCGCCTCCTCAGTGTCCAGCGGGGCGAAGGTACGTGCCGCTTGGTGTTCGGGACAAACTGATTCGGTGGGCTCACGTCCTACCCTCCTCGGGTCACCCTGGGGTGACGAGGACAGTGGGAGCCTTCGGGGGAGGTATTGGTGGCCTACGTTGGCTAAAGACGTTAAGGGTTATGTCTCCTCCTGTTCAGTGTGCGCTCAGAGTAAGGCTCCTAGGCACCTTCCTAGAGGGAAGCTAAAACCCCTCCCCGTTCCACAGCGGCCATGGTCACATCTGTCCATAGATTTCCTGACCGATCTTCCGCCGTCTCAGGGGAACACCACGGTTCTAGTGATTGTGGATCGGTTCTCTAAGTCCTGCCGTCTCCTCCCGTTGCCCGGTATCCCTACAGCCCTGCAGACTGCGGAGGCGTTATTCACCCATGTCTTTCGGCACTACGGGGTGCCGGAGGACATCGTTTCTGATCGGGGCCCCCAATTCACGTCTCGGGTATGGAGAGCGTTCATGGAACGCTTGGGGGTCTCCGTCAGCCTGACCTCCGG